>NC_052118.1:1850591-1934701 GCF_012273895.1 Zerene cesonia
AATAAATGTTATTTGCAGTTAACAATTTTCTTTTTTCTTTATTACAATATTTATGGCAAGACTAGGTATATACATTATAATATAGTTATCTAATTTTTATTTACAAAAACTCATAACCATTTTAAATACATTCTTAAATATTATAAGTATGTAAGTACGAAAAAAATGCAATCAAATACGTTTATCGTCGAAATAAAATACAACATTTTCCCAATATTTAATCTACCAACCGGCAATTATTCACCCGCACCAGTAATACTAAAGTGGTATTTTATTTTACTTTTTTCCGTAGATTACCTAAAAGCTGGTATCAAATACTCGGCGTTGATTTATTATATATTATTACTAATTAATAAAATATGATACGTTACATTTAGAACACCACATATTTTCTTTAAACTCTTATAAATATTCTTTAAAAATGGTACGAAATACTAATTTCTTAATCCAAGTAATAAACAGCCAATATTCGAAATATAAAGTTGAACATATTAACGCTCTAACACTGAGTTAATTTCCGAACATTATGACCGCCGAAATCCCCACGATCCCGTGTAGATTTACGGAAAATATGACCCACACCTAATAGAGAATTCCTTCCACCGAGATTTCTTTTATTCGGAGTAAATCCTTCTTTTTTCTGACCAAATTGGATTATTTTCCACGGCGCGGTTAAATACTGAATGGGCTATCGACATTTTGCTGCCGCCTCAGGTTGCTTTATTAATGCCCGCAATATTTTTTCAGAGCCGCACTGAAAACACAATATTATTTATATTGGTTCCTAAGCTTTTTTTGCAAAAAAACGTATCTTTATTGACGCGTATTATGTTTCAGAGACTGTGCAAACATAAATAAGTTTTTCCTCTGCGCTAAAGCGATCAAACCACCACTTGTTCACGTATTTCATGAGATTGCTTTTTGTGGTATATTGTTTCCTTTGTTGTTTGTAGTATGTTTACTAAAGGCTAGTTAGCATCTATACCTTAGGAAATGGTATCATTCTGATATCTAATTGTCAAAAGTGGATAATTTGATCGCGCACTATTTATTTATGCGATTGAAAATCTACGCTTCAGTGGTCCCAGTTTTACAAATATCCAAATTATTTCTGTCACGTGCATATATTTTTTTGTATCGCATGAAATGTTTGAATTCTAAAATCCCCAACAGGCGTCAATGTGGAAATATATGAAATTATTTGAGAGCGTTTGTTGGGAAATGTTGGCACTTGTAAAGCATTCGAGATTTAAATATTAATTTAGGCTATAGAATCAAAACTTTGATCCATAATTGGATAAAAAATATATTTTTCCGTTCTTCTGCTGTGAATTGAATAAGTGTAGTTTTGCTATATTTAAATAAAATTTGTACTACAATTTGTTTCTGTTAAAAGTGTTATTTTTATGATAAGTCAATATACAGCTTAAACAATTTAACACTCTTACATTTAAAAAGCACTGTATTAAAAAAATATTAACAAAAGATGATGTTTAATGCGTTATATCTTTTGAAAATGTTTTTAATGTTATAATACTACAATTTCATTAATTCCACGAATAATCAAAGTACCAATTAAATGCTTGATAACCGAAAAACCGTAATCACATACTATGAATAATGTATTAACTCAATTTCTATCATGATATCCGCCTATGAATATTAATGTACACGGAAAGACATGTTGGGATGTATTAGCGGTAAATTATTTCTAATATAATCGTGATTAGCAATATGCTATTAGTTAATAATGTAACGTGAACCTTATCTGAGAGCTGAAAGACTTTATTTTAGGGTGGCACTTGAGTATTTTTCGTATTCGTCGCATAAATGGGGGTTTCTGATAATTTTTTTGGCAATCTTTTAATTAAGCTATCCATTTGATACAGCTGCCGTCGTATATGTGTAAGGGAGAGGTTTCAATAAATGGATATGCAATACTGAAACTGTTAGGTAAGAGTTATATTGATTTATGTGAATTACACAGCTATATAACTTTTAGCATATCTCAAATGATATTATGTATAGAGTTTTTTTTGCATGTGTGGATGTAGGTGTATAGGTGTATACTTGAAGCTGATATGTAAAATATCCTATACTCGAAGGCCTCCATTTTCTCACCCTTCCCAATCCATTCCTTTATTCTGACCTGAAATCCTTTCCTTATCCTTTACACTTAAAAGTGGACGACACAATTGGATTGGCCCTACCTCTAGAAATGGTCATGGGAGATTACCATTAGGCGAACCACCAGTTCAATTCCATATAAAATATATGATAGTTTAAATTTCACTGCCCATTATTTATAACGCTTATTGTGGTATTATTATAGTACCAGAATGAAAATATCATTATAAATTAACCCAGGCAAATTATAATTAAACAGTAATCATTTAAACGTTATTTTTAATAACATTTTCGTAATTAAAACAAGTTGTTCATTCAGAATCCGGTGTATATTTTTGTTACCATATTTTATATGAAACAGCATATGAATAATTTTGTTAAGACTCTTTTACACAATATGTTGCAGTTATTTTGGTCTAAAAGTATTGTATGTGTAACATTGGAAAAATGAATGTCGAGGCATATTTAGCGGATCGAATCTTAAGATTCTTCATAAGCTTAAAACGTGTTTCTAAATGCCTTGAACCAAAATAAGATCCATTGCAGAACACAACATAAAAGTTTATGGTATGCTTCCGAATATAATATACTAATTTGATAGTGTATTGAAACATAATAGTTAAAAGTGATATTAGCTTGTAGTTCCATCATTGGATTGTTAATTTATCAAGTATTCTTATTTCTGAGTATAATACGTACGCTTGTGTGCGTGCGGTGGTGTACAGATAGTGCCGACCGAGACCTTTCATTTCATCACCTTTCATTCGAGACCGTCACGTTGATTATAAATGTATGCGTGTATCATACTAGATTTCATAATCCCCTTCAAATATCACAAAAATTTTGCTTTGTTCCGAGTGACGTAAAAATATCAAAAATACAGCGGTTGCCGTGTTTATAAATTATTCAGTACAAATGTTTCCTCTGAAACATTTTTGAAATTGTCTATCTTCCATTATGCGGTCGCAAAGCTCTCTAGAATGAAATTATCTTTTAAAAGCCGGCATATAACGTTTTTATTGTGCTTTTAGTAATGCAAAGATTAAAGGGGACATTGAGAAAATTTTCTATTATAAAAATCATCTGAAGTAAAGTAATAAATTGAAGCATTTCAAGGTGCTTTTATTGTGTTTTGTATTATATATTTTGTTGTACATTGATATTGTTGTAATGAGACGAAGACGGGCTGGAATAATAATTTATCTTGGATGTTTTGACCTTTGAAGTTAAATTGATCTTTGCGTGTTTGTGTTACTCAATTCAGCAACTTTGCAACAAAATAATAATAAACAGAGATTTCAATAATTGGAGAATATAATTTTGAACAGAATGAAAGTGTTTTAGGATTTCACTATAACAATGTGCGATAAGGAATTGAAATAATAAATAAAATACCTTTAGGAAAGTTTTTATTAAATAATCAAATTGATATAGTTATTAACACAGTTTTTAATTTATTTATAAATGATGTCTCTTTGCATAAGTCTTTTGCAGTCATATAATATGAAAATATAAAAACAATATAATTTTATATACACAGTCATAAAGCAACCGATTAAGACGGTTTGTCGCTAGCCCACTGCGAACAATTTGACGATAATTTGTTTAGCTCGTGCCAAAATCCACTCGGAGCTCGGCCATTAAAAAGGGAATTTATTCACAAAGACAACCGCAGAATCCAGTGCAAATTGTCAAAAACAACAAATTGATCGATTCGTTATCTAAAACCGCTAAACGTAGCCGAGGCACGTTTAAACGAGATACCGGCAAAAATTGGCTAGCTCTTTCATATCGCACGTTTTATTTATGCGCTTTGAATATTTTATGACACATTTAGAGAGATATTTTCTTCTACGTTTTGTAAAACTATCATAGGTGATGCATACCCGACTTTCGTGAGTGTCTTCAAGCCCTTGTGTTTCTTTTTTTTTTACAATCTTTATAAACTCAATCTTTATAAACTTTTTCGGTATACAATCTTCGTAAGATATCTAGATGCCAGATTGTTTTGTTTTGTTATGTGAATCATATATACAATTATTGACTTTACAAATGAAATGATATATAAAAAACGACATACATAATAATTGTTTTAATAAATAGAAAAAAAAAAAAAATAATCAGTTAAAAAATTAAGTAATTTTATATTTAAAATTAATAAATCAATACAATTAAACATAATGGCAATGAAATATTTAAAAAGCGATTGTTTTTGGAACTTATCAACCGTCGAAGATTATAACAAAAGGATTGTTGTAATCTTCGACTAGACCCAATCTGTATGCAATATGAAAAGTTATGAACTAACAGAAGTTTTCATAATCTGGAAAATATATTGGGTTTATTGGAATATTTATTGGGTTAACACAAGCGCATAAGTAGATATCTTTTTTATAATATAATATCACTTTCACTCAAATGTTTATGAATTAATTCATCATAAAAATCATTTTGAAATAGATTTATGGTAATAAAATGAGCATAACGAATCGCGTAGTATGTTTTTAGTAATAACATTGTACAGTGCCGTTAATAATGATTTGAGAAAAAAGCTTTTTGTTCACATACATTTCTTATCGTTTTGGCAGAGCTCTCGGTTTTTCGTGCCATATCGGTTTTTCTAACCATCCATTTATGTTTATTGCTGGATCGTTATAGACCAGCATCTTAGTTAATTAAAGTGAAGCTGATTTAGTATCACACTGTGGAGTTGTTAGGGCAGACTATATTTGGTGCAATATGTAGGTAGATTATTGTACATTACGTAAGTTTTTACTGATTTTTTTTTTTTTTTTTTATGTCACGGCCGGCAATGGAGCTGGTGGGACGCCTGATGGTAAACGCTACCACCGCCCATGACCATTTGTAGAGGCGTAAAGTCGATTGCAGACCTTACGCCTCTACAAATGGATTGCCGACTTTAAATAGGGAAGGGATTAAGAAAGTATTGTCGAGAAGAATAAAGGAAAGGACTGGGAAGGGGAAGGAAAAGGATATGGGCCTCCGGCTCCCCCACTCACCGAACGAAACACAGCAGAATGCTATTTCACGCCGGTCTTCTGTGGGGGTGTGGTACTTCCCCGGGGCGAGCTGGCCCAATTCGTGCCGAAGCGTGCTCGACTACCACATACAAATACTACAAACATAAAATCATCAGATACTACAAACATAAAATCATCAAGGAAATTGAACGTTCACTTTAATTGAAAACAACAATCATTTTGGTTGTATAGCGAAACCTACGCCTGTCGTGTTTCCATATGATAAATTTATAATTAATTTAATAAACAGTCGTATTCTTTACGTAACTTTCAAAACAAATCTCATATTACAAGGAATATAACAGTTTAAATGTCAACATGTGTCATTCTTTGCCAATGTAAAAAAGTTCGCCTTTTACTATACGAGTAAAACTCACTTCACATTCATTTGAGCTAACGAACAATGTATAAATCTTTCCCCTATTTTGTAACTAATGTTTAATATGTGGTACAAATCAACAAGGATTTTAAAGGGAATTATATTGCTGTGAATTTATATATATACAAAACTTTAGGTCATAGTTTGGTGGCTATCTTCCCAGGGAAATGAAAATTATAATATTGAACGTGTATAATACAAAGTCTGAGTTAAATTGAAATTTAAATATTAATGCATAATGATATACGATTACCTCTATCAATGCCTGGCCAAATGCAATTTGTCACGATAGGCCGTTGGCAACGGCGAATGGACAATGGTAAATTTTAATACGATTTGTTTAGGCCTATAAACGATTGATAAATAATAATTTATTTTGCTCACAACACTAACATTTTGATATGACAGACGTGAACTTAATTTGCGTTTATTACGGTATCGAATTAAATGGCGATTTGTATGTGAATTCGAGTTCTGTTTCGGGTTGATTTTCACTGGAAGCTTGAAGAATTTATTGCTATAGGGCTTTGAATACTGCGTAAAGCTTTTGTTATTTTAGTTTATCATTGCTTCTATTTTGGGTAGCGTGTGAATTTTGATTAAAATCAATTATATCGTACATACGCTTCTATCGTACTGCTTGTTTAGTTTATAAACAGCGAAGTGGTTGTTTTGCGACTTGAGCCTGAATAAATGAAGATATGGAAAATATCAAGTTGTACTCTTCATACTTCTGATTTTATTTATCCTCTTGTTTGTACTCAAAAAGTTTTTGATTTGATTTGAACATCACGATTTAATTATCGACTGATATTTATTCAATGATAACTTAAGACAAAAAGATATTAAATGCATGTAATCTCAGCTTATTACTTAAATATTTATAGACGATAAACATTCTGAAAAATTATACATTTTTGTGCTCCTTCAACTATCTATCTAACTATAATTCTTTAGAGGACATAAGGTATATGGCTTATTATTTCTCTAAATGTAAACAATTACAACGCAAATCAACTCGAACGCACACAATCCGTTTATCTTGAAATATATATTTTATATCCTATTGCAAGAACGCCAAACCACATTTTCCCATGCATTACAATTTACGATACTCTTCCAAACGCCCACATTGTGTTAGCTTGAAATCTATTCAATAATTTCAGCAAAAAACAGTCGTTGACGGGAATGACGGTCTCGGCCCATCCAACAATAAATCTCCGACAAACAGATAAACCCGGGATGGTATCAATGCGGAATGAGGCGTAGAACGTAAGCGTTTAAAGAAATAAAATATTCTTAGATTTAAGAATTCAATGTGAGAATGTAAGAGGCGCTGCTATGGTCGCATTATGTTATGTTTTAAAATTATTGTCAATGAGATATAATGGAATTATTTAATCATTGCGGATTTAGAATATGGGATAAATCACATTCTTGTGTAATGTTATTAGATATAGATATTAATTAGTTTTATTTGGTGATTCTAGAATGAATTGTTTGGCTTGTCCTTTGCAGAGTTTTCTGTGAAATTAAATATTGGAAAACTATTTTTTTTTGCATTTGAGTGAAATACTTATTTTATTCCGATTTAATTTATAACCTTTTCTTAGCTTTAAGTTTTTGGGAAGGCTGGATTTTAATTGTACATTTTAATCCATCACCGCTTTACAAAGAAGCTTAATCACCCGTCCAAATGTCAAAAAGTTGGACTCTTTATAAGCAAAAAAAGAAAAAAAATCCATAAAACTGTTACGTTAATTATATAAATAATACGATAAAACAGGAGGAAAAGTAACACTGAAATATAATTAAGGTTGTTGTTAAAATGGTCACTGATTTATGGTAACTAAACTACTAAAAGGTTGAAAGTTCTTTTCAATTCATGATTCTGTTTTTATCTAATTTGAGATAATACCTATTTATAGATTCACTTACTTACTTAATAAGTTAGACTTAGAACTCCATAAGACCAAACCATACCTTCTGTATACGTTAACCACAAATCCCAGCGATGCCCAAGTAATTATTTGAACAATAAAGAGCAGAACCAACAAAGTCGAACTATATTCTACAATTCTAATCCCCACTTACCTCGCCGGACTTCGGAACACTCCCAGAGGCACTTCCGTATTCACAAACGTTCTTACGTACGTAGCATGAAGATAGTAAATTATGTAGAACGGACTTAACGCGACGATTGTAGCATTTATAGTGACACAAGCATCAACTATCACGTACTAATTAATTTACAATAAAATAATGACAGTATACAAATATATAATACAATACACGTCCAAAAAATGTGCAAAATCTCCACTTTTATCACAAAATTTCAATTGAAATACACATGAAAAACATTTATATTAATTCACTTGCATATTTAAGTTGGCAATTCAAATTCACGTAATTATTGTGCACTGAAAATGGCATTTAATTCAACCTTGAATAAATAATTAACTGCTTCGACACGTTGCTCATAAGTAATTCCATTTTCAGGTATGAAGTAGACGTTTTTTAATTGACTTTGTTATCATAATTAAGAGGAGGTGGAGGTACACGTGTTTTTTAATCAGCACGACCCAGTGACCCAGTGTTTAAGTTCACTCATTTCAATAGAAAGATCGTTCTGAATACGATCAAAAAATTATAGTGCCCAAAACAATTAGATTTTTTAACTCGTTCGGTAATTATTTATATCTCGAAATGTGACGTGGAAACCAGCCAGTTCAACAACGAAAAATTCAACATTTGACATATTTTGATAAGTTACACTTAACGAGCATAGAGCCTTTTAAAAGAACTGAGTCTGCATTAAAGAACTGATGATGACGACTAATAAGATTATTTGATTATTTTATTGTGGAAGTCGAGCACGCTTCGGCACGAATTGGGCCAGCTCGCACCGGGGAAGTACCACACCCCCACAGAAAACCGGCGTGAAATAGTGGCATGCCACTGTGTTTCGTACGGTGAGTGGGGGAGCCGGAGGCCCGTTTCCTTTTCCTCACCCGTCCCAGTCCATTCCTTCTTTCCAGTCGTTAATCCTTTCCTTTTCCCTTACCCCATAAAAGCTGGCAGCGCATTCACGGAGGTACTACCTTTGCGAATGTTTATGGGCGGTGGTGATCGCTTACCATCAGGCGAACCACCAGCTCAGCTGCCCGCTATGACATAAAAAAATAAAATAAAATAAGACATAGGCCAATAATTCGTGATAATCAATGTAAACATACTTATGTTAGACGCAACGTTCCTAACTTCTGTATCTAGTCGACTTTGATAGAATTATTGCATACGGAAGATACTGATGGAAAATGCACTTACAATATCACTTGGCAACTGCCAGATTGTTAACATTGTTTATGTCGTCTCATTGGCCTTACTGTACACATAAACACATTTACTTAACAAGCTCATGTAATACAAATAGTTTTTTATATCAATCAGTAGTCCAAGCGTAGATTCGGGTTCCCTTTAAGCCCTTGGACATCGTAATAAAGAATGATTTCTACCATATATCATCACATTTCAGTGCTAGCGATGTCAGCTCATCTCTCTAGCAATAAGTCAACATAAATTAGTTTGAATAGTGTGTTGCGTTTAAGGGGTGCGTCACAAATGATGGAATGGTTCTTACGTAAACAATAAACACCCCTTACATTTTGTCCAGATGGATTACTTAGGGGGTTATAACTAATGTGCTCATTGCATAAAAAATGAGGAGAATTTCTATGATTGTATAAAGTAATCGATAAAGGAGAAAGGACCTTCCATAAATCGCATTTAGGCTCACTTTAGTTCTAACAATTTTTTAAATTAGACACGATTTTTTACGATTTTATTTCGTATTTAATAAATATATGCATTTCTAGTATATTTACGCTACATACAAATCAATCGCCTATAGCTTGAGCCGCGCCAAAAACAGCGAGGCCCAGATAAACTTCTTCGGCAGCTCTGATTTCTCGCTTCCCGGCTCCGATTATCGTAGTTTCGGATGCAATAACTACGTTTCACGTCTAAATACAATCTATATATTGTGTAGCTTCAAGAAATCTTGAGAAAAGGCTAACGATAAGGCGCTTTAGTCTGAAAAATGTTTGCGATGTAAACATTTGAGTTTCGGTTTGCTATAATAATAGGTATGTGGGGATAGAATGTCTATTTAGAATAAATATACGTTATAAATGTCAATACTGATATCGTAGTATGGTAAATAAACATCCATATCCTTCTACGAAATACTATGCAATAACAAAGTTGACTGAAATTCAAGCTCGATTCCTCTGAAATAATTGACTATCTACCAACTTGTTGGTCTTTGAATATATTATAGAAATTCAAGCCAATCGGAAGGAAAGATAACAATAGCCACTTTGTAAATTTTAACATCTAATTCAATCAATTTATTACATAAACAATTATTTGTTCATATGTTTCATTGATTAAAATGAATTAATGTAAATATTATTTCGTGATGTGCAATAGAAGAACGTTGATTCTATATCGCAGATTCTACAATATTATCGGTTCAAATATACCTGTCTCTTTCCCAAACGTTTCATAATACCCTCCAGGTTTTTCTTTCTCTCTTGTTGTTTTCCAGCTGTATTTTTAACTAGACGCTCGTCTCAGCTCCGCGCGGACTTCGAGATTCCTGTAGGGACCATTTAATCGGGATAAAAAGAATCCTTTCACTCAAGTCAACTCATACCATCTCTGTATACTAAATTTTATCAAAATCCGTTCAGTTTGATTGACCGATAAACATCCAAACAAACGAACTTTCACATTTATAATGTTAGTGTGATATAGAGTACGTTCATAAATACAATTTCTATTGTTATGCTAACAACTCGTGTTGGGGGTAATGTAATCCGAAGTCGTAGACACAAAAACTCAACTGTGTAAGGTTTCCCACGTATGTTTTCTAGTTCTACCCTCAATAACAGATTCAGTAACGCGACACTAATACTGTCGGCTTAAATAAAGTTGTGAGGAACCCTTTGTGGTATTGTAAAACGCTTTCATTGTTATAAATTATTGTACCCTCTTAAATATAGTTGTAAGAAATGGTAGGATAAGGCTTGATTCAAAGACAGGACGAGACATATAGAAATACTAACTGCGCCCCGCGGTTTCACTCGCGTAAGTCCGTATTCCGTAGGAATATCGGGATAAAAAGTTGCCTATATGTTATTCCAGTTATCCAGCTATCTACGTACCAAATTTCATTACAATCGGTTCAGCAGTTTTTGCGTGAAAGAGTAAGAAACACACACACACATCCTCATAAACTTTCGCATTGCTAATATTATTAGGATAGTAGGATTTAAAAGTGAGTAACAAATAAACTAGCTGCATATTTAGAACATTGTTTTGTGTCTTTCTGACATTAAAAAATAATATTAATATCATATCTACAAGCTTTCGGTAGCAACCCGATACGTATTTTTTGTTTATATTTTAACTTTATTTATAAGAAATATACAAAAGTTTGTTTTTAAAACATTTAAGGTGCTATTTGGAAAACATGTTTAGACATACGTTTTGCTCCTTCACCACATACATTTCTGGACATATATATTAAACACTCCACACATAGTTAACTCATTAAACATCGTGAGTACAAAATGTTACACTGCACTTAAAGCTCCATATACATTGTATATTCAACCACGAAACTTTTAGCTCGAGTTGGCCTTTTAAGAGCGAAATAAAACACGTCTTCGTGTTGAAGTTAGACGTAAGAGTGCCAAATGGGGCTTTATCCTCCTTTTATAGCGATAAATTTTAGCTTAGAGATAAGTGCCATAGTGAACACTTAGTTTTACAAGCCAATGTAAAGGGTTAGATAGTAATTAATGGCAGTGTTTACTTTAATGTTCCGCATGTTAACAACTATGTATTTATTAAAGGTTTCTGTATATAGTTATAGTTATGACACGAACAGAAATAAAATTGAAATGCCTGTTTTTTGACTCAGTAAAGAAAAAAAATCATTTATGGGTCAAGGTTTACGCTTATACAATAGAATTCCTCATAGTATTAAATCTTTTAGTAGTGCTAAATTCAAAAACTATATTAAAAATGTATTAGTTCAGAGAGCCTGCTATAGCATTAATGAATATATGGAAGATGACAATCCATGGAAAGTTGTCGCTTAAGAACCTCAGGTCAGTTCATTGGCATCATTGTTATGTACATGTTATATATTATGTAGAATTAATATGTAAAATGGATGTTATTTTAAAAGAGCAACTATTGAGTTTCTTGTGGGCTCTTCTCTGTAGAAACTGCCTTCCGAACTGGCGGTAAATGTTACAACTGTGTTATATGACGATTCAAAAGTGCTTCTATAAGAAGTCTAATTGAATGAATAAATGTTTGAGTTTGAGTTTGAGTATATTGCTATTCGTTTGGAACCGTGACAATTCTTTGAGGATAATATATTATACTTTTTTTAACCGACTTCAAAGTAGAAGGAGGTCATCTATTTGACTATGGTCCCTGCTGGTTACTGTAGTGACTTTGGTGTGGTTCCACTTAAATTTGGTGTATATTTTTGTTAAAAATAATAATAATTAGTTGGTGATGCATGGTGATGCGGATAGACTCTCAAACTGCCTGGAAGTGATCGCTGCTTAAGCGATAAGACCCCCTTTTGTGAGCGAAATCAGATGATTGTTTTTATTTTTTATATCCTAGTATACAATAAAGTTTCGATTTCATTTGATAATTAAGAAAATGTATTTTACGAGTCTTTAATGTATCAAATACATTCAAGACTCGAGAGTCTAACCAGTGTGACGTGGCTACATCTTGTACAGTGTTGAATACTTCTAATACTTTCCAAGGCGTTGCGTAACTTTTAGGGCTTAAGTTAAGGAAACTTGGACATATTTCCAATATGATATTATACTTAAAGATTTAAATTTTTAATGAGATACATATATTCGTATATTACATGATTGAATTATAGTGAATAGGCAGAAAATTATCTACTTCTGGCAAGATTATCTTATATAAGTAGAAACATTTCACATTTAGTTTTTTAGCATTGAGATACTTTATAAATGAGAAATTAAAAAAAAATATCATGCATAGAAACATACAAAGATTTTGAAAGCGTTTTGAATATATTATAATGACAGTTACTTCTACGCTTTATCTTTCCATAATACTGAAATTTACATTCAAACTTTATTTTTCTGTAATACAATGGAATTATATTAAATGGCCAATATAAGATTTTCCACATCACAGAATACTAATAGATGTTGCCGTCTTCGGAAAGCATGGGCATCGTGGCAGGCAGAAATAAAAATGTTTCCATGATCCTCTGCAAAACGATTTTTATCACGCTTCAAACAGCTTTAAAAACCGCCAACCGTGCGTTAGAATTTATTAATTCAAAATCCTACATAAACTAATATCTCAGAAAAGGAACGTAACATGTACATGTACAGGAATTTACAATTGATTTGATTTGCAGGGTAACGTTAGGGTTATTATACTATTAGAAACATAATTTTCAATATAATGGCGTTTCGCCTAACAAAAGGTAGGGTCGTTAATAATTACTAAGTTATGGATATCATAAGCGCTACGGAATTCAGAGCAAATTACTATAAGACACGCAGTCTCTTGTAGTTGATAACTGGTAATTAATGTTAGATTTTATTTAGGTCCAATTTAGATATACTGTTTGTTCGAAATAGTTTTCTTGTAATTTTATAATAACATTATTTTGATATAATTATTAGAATTTCGATTAATTTTCGTATTCATGCAAGCGTTGGCTGGCGCGGTTTCGGTGGCGTTAATTGAAGATATTTTACGGTCAACACTCAGTGCGGGACGCTTAGCCGGGCCCAGACCATTCCTGTGTTCCCATCACCAATCCTCTCCGTATCCCTTACCGAATAAAAGCGGGCAACACATTTGTAGGAGCCCTCCTTCTGCAAGCTCTTGGATAATGATCTCTTGCTTGGGTGCCAGCTTGCCTGGCGTGACATAAAAAGATAAAAACTCTTGATAAAATAACTCTAAGACAATGCAATAGATTTAGAGACGGTGATATTATTTTTAATATACTTACTACTTTGATATGTATGTAAAAAAATTATTTCAGTTTTTTTTTATTTGAGCAGATAATTCCTAAACATAAAAATATATCTGGTAAATGCATACTTCTCTGATGGACAGGATAATAATTTGAGAATCTCTAGATATGTTACTTCTTCAAACAAAGTCGTAAAATTCACAGTTAAAAGTACATTTAAATTAAAAAAACGCATATGTGATTTAGATATTGGGATTGCTTCTTATCCGATCGAAATAGAATAAGAAACCTTTAATCATAATTAAATAACAATACGTCAGAAAGAGAACACATTACATAGTCTGAAATTGTTATATTTATGTTTTATTTTATAATAAAAGAATACAACTAAAATTATTTTAATCGTTAATTATTAGGTTAAACGTAAAACACACAAAATTTACGTAACAATAATCATGAATCACGCGCAACACTGCATCAAAAGTCTCACATACAACAAAAGATAATAATAATTAAACAGGTTCAAATTATATTATTACTGTGATCATCTTCTAATGAAAACACATTACATCAACCATATACAGCGAACAAGCCCGAAAATCATGTTTCCAATTCGGAGTACCAAATAACATTTCATACGCAGCTTTCGGTTGTCTAATACAAACATACATCATATTTACGAGTAAAATTTGCAAACCTTTTCAGTGCTACGTATCACGTAATGCTAAAAGCCCGGGAATGCGTAACGTCATCGGGCCACATATGTCACTGACGGATTTTCCACTTGAAATTTTTCAACGTTTGTTAATCTCGATTTGAATAGAATGAGTCACAATTTGTTTTCATTTCGCGGTTTTTCGGACTTTGAGCTTTGATATATTCGGGTGTTGTATCACGTTTGTATAGAGATGTGTGGTATACAGTTATAGTCCGCATCGTTTTACCGTGACCATCGATTTATTTTCCATAGTGAATTTTTATGTTAAAGTTGTCGTAACATGTGTATGTACTTGTAGATACCGATATTACAGTTTATACTCAATAATTATACCTAGTTTTATAGTTTTGATAGTATGTGGTAACGATACACCGATAATTTTATAGTTTAATCCAATATTACACGATGTCAAAACTCAAACAAACTTCCATCACCTATGGAAATAGTGTTTTAATATGACATGTTTACTGACCATCATTATAATTCTGCAAGCAAAATTAGCAATCCATAACAGCATACTCTAATTTATATTTAACTTCATATAGCCTTGACAAATTTGAAATTGTGGTTCGACCAGTGAAAAACACATTAAATCGACCGAAATGTACAAGTTGATATCATTTAAGCGGTTGAATTCCCGCCAGTCGCAGGACCAACAATGCCAACAATGAAATAAATCCACCCGCACGTTTCCTGGTGAAAATAAAACATGTAACTTTTACCTATCAAGATCCAAGTAAAGTCACAGGTTTCCGCTAGTAGAAAATAAATCTCTGGCCTCTGTCAAGTGGGAGCGCCCGAGGGTTGAAAGGTCTTTCAGCAGATAAAGAACCGTTATACGCAAACATAAAAGCATTGTACGGTAGGCTCAACCTACAGAATTACACAAACCATATCTACCTCTATTACAAAGAGGTAAAGTGTAAAATTGTACTACACACCGCGAGCTCGTGTAACCACCTTTGATGCGAGGTGTTCTATTGAAATTTACAGAAGAATTTCGCGAGTTATTATGTTTTTATATTGTAATAAGTATTAAAGGTGTAAACGTGAATAATGAATAGACATTTTTGTAAAATGTAGCATGGTTAAACGTTCTTTGTGTGTGAGGTTTTGTTTCTGAATGTTTTGAATATTCATACGTCAGACATTGTACGAGCATTTATAGTTTACTTTCATTCAAAAAAAATTCAATAACATTTGAGTAATAGCGCCTCGATTGTAACAAAGTGATTAGTGAATAATAATACCTTATTATTTTTACAGAGGTTATGTTTTACAACTGAACTGAACACTAAATATTTAACGAAATTTTAATAACCTTTTTACATTATTTTATTTGCGATTTATATTTTAACTAGTAAAATGTTTTGTTTAAACGGTTATTATTTTGTATTATGACAACTAGATAATAGCTTAACAATGACAGGTATTAAATTATGTGAGTACATTGTTTATACCATAATATTATTAGCAATAGTAAAATAGTAAATTGTCTTTTTGTCAGTTTGTTTGTGCGTGTGCAATTTTGTGATAGACCATTATAGATTTAACTTGCTAACATAGAGATTTTATAAAATACTAGCTTTTCGCCCGCGGCTTCGCCCGCGTATGCCGCGTATAATTAGGTTATATCGCTCGACATGGTAAGGAGTATTTTCTTCGCATTAAAAAGTATGTTTTGTTCTTTCCCACGTTGAACTCCATCTTCATACCAAGTTTCATCAAATTCGGTTTGACAATAACGAACATTCATACAAACTTTCATCCCCTCTTTCAACCCTTTCTACCCTTTTTTCGCGATAAAAAGTATCCTATATCCATTCCCAAGTTCAGTTCTACATTCATACCAAATTTTGTCAAAATCAGTTCAGTGGTTTAAGCGTGAAAGCGTAGCAGACAGACAGACAGAGTTACTTTCGCATTTATAATATTAGAAGGGTTGTTAAAAAATGTTTCATAGATAGATATACATGTAAATAGGAAAGTAATTGTAAATGAACAAATAATAAAAACGATTATTAATTCACACATCAAAAATCCCACCACAGAATTAAGAGTCTTGTATTAAAAAGGTATTTATAGCATCAATCAGCTCGTTAACTAAATAAAATCGTATAAGCACCCTTCTTTACGCTTCATAATAACCAATTAATTCCGGCCCGCTAGATCGTACGAATTTGTGTTATGGTGTGACGCACTGGGGTTGCTTTACATTATACGATGTCGGGATACGACTTTTCCTTTCCAAGTGTACTTGCGTATCGCTTACACTAAAGCCCTATCGAATTATCACATAAAGTTCAATTGCAAAATCTAAATGAATCATTAATAAAATGACATATGTGTCTTAAGTTTGCATAATTTGTTCTCTATCAATCTAGCAGTTACTAAGTGCTATTGATTGTAATACATAGTAATAGATATCTAAATAATGAATAATAACATTGTAAGTCTTAAAAAAAGAGCACCAACGCTCCTGAGTACCCATGCATTTAAAATAGGCCTGGGATGAATATCCTACTAATATTATAAATGCGAAAGTTTGTAAGGATGTGTGTTTTGATGCTCTTTCACGCAAAAAGTACTGAACCGATTGCAATAAAATTTGGTACGTAGACAGCTGGACAACTGAAATAACATATAGGCTACTTTTTATCCCGATATTCCTACGCGATACGGACTTACGCGGGTGAAACCGCGGGGCGCAGCTAGTCAGACATAAAAAGAATCACACTTTTCAGTCAAATCCCACAAAAATATAGTCAAATTGAATACCGTTTTAGGAAATTCGTTTAAAAACTAACAGCATCAACTAGAACTTCAAAATCAAAGGGGAAAAGTAAGACGCTTGATATGCGAGTGAAACATGAGCCTATAACTATTTGCAAATTTGGCGCAAACTCTAATAAGGTGTATTGTTAGCACATGTCACGCAATGTCTCTAACACGCGAAGTTTTTGATAGGACCAAACAAAATATATGAGCTGTAATTTTCTTGCGTAGGCCCCAAACGATTTGGGCGAGTCATATTGAACGGTTGTTGAGCTATAAGGTAACTTTCAGATACTTAGAAACTAACCAGTGATCTATATACACATAAGATCGATGTTTTAATGAAGCACATATTATCCAATAAGTGTGACATTTGAATTAATTGATTAATTTTTTCACAATAAGTTGTAATGGAAATTGACATCCCTATATCTTCATCAGAACAGTTGTTAACACAAGTGCGTTTTCAGTTTTAATATGACATTTACTTGTTGTATTTATATCATAATAAACTAGGATATATTATAATATGATGACTTATTTAATCTATAAGTTATATGCCATAATTAAATCGAACAAAATTTCCGTTTCTTTGGAAAATGGCTTACAAAGATCTAACCATAACTCATCAAAATTTATTGCTTTTATAATAGAAGGTTATTGTATTATATAAATTGGTGATGGCCATTATTTTTATCATTAATCAGTATGTAAATTATTACATCCGAACACCAAATATAGACTCGAGCATAATATACTAATAGGTCAGATATAATAATCGTACAGTAGTACTAAAAGAAATAAAAAATCGGTATAAAGGATATTTCTCAATGGACGTTCATTTATCTACTCTAAGGGCTATTTATATAACCATCTTTAATTCACATTTCTAAGATACTGAATTTGTTAAAATTACAGAATTTTATAATCTTTTTTTTATATTATCTATATTTATCTCGGCATTCCCGCTAAGCTAATTTATAAAAAGGATTTAAATATTGATATATAAAGGATTTAAATATAAATGGAAGACCTATAAGTTTAAATAACTTTCTAAATAGTGACTAATTTAACGATAAAAATAAAAAGGAGACTAATGATAATAGCGCAATGGTATTAAAAGAACAAACTCGACGTAGTAGCGTTTAATTATAGTTATTTCTCGGCCCCTTAACTTTTATTACGAGCAAAAATTCGCGTTGATTTTACTTTAAAGTGTTTCCACAGGCACTAATATGGTCACAAAGTTAAATGCAAATGCGTTTCTATGTAAATTTGTTCAAAAAAATACAAAGAATAATATGGAAACATTGAAGGAAAAATTCAATTCAAGTCAAAGTCATGTCACATTTGAGAAATTACTTTGCTAGTTATTGCCTGATTATGCAAAATTATTGAGTAATTTATAGTAAAATAAAGAATTTTCATTAATAAATTTAATGCTGTATTGATTTTTTTTAGAGTTCTTGTAGGCTGTTGGTCTGCATGGTCTATACAAATTTTCACAGAGAAAAAATTATCACGTATTTCATTCCCTTTGGGATATAATTTATCACCACCTTTTCTTAGCGGATACCTGCATTATAGTGGCTTTTGGCATGCCAAATGTTAGCCCGACGGGTCCAGTAGTTGTGGATGTGCGTTGATAAATCAGTCAGTCCTTTGCGTTTCATGTATGAGGAGATAATGAGCAACTCTCGGTAAGATAATTTGAATGTGAAAAGAAAACTTTTCTGAAAATATACCAGTAGTGTTAAAGTTATAAGCTTTGACGGTTGTTGAAACTTGCGTAAGGTTATTAGAATGGATGATGCTTACAGAAAATCAATCATTTCCTAAGTGTTACACAGTACCTTTGTATATTATTATTATTGTTATATAATATTTTTATAATTTTATATTATAGCTATAGAAATAATGTATTAAATATATAGAAAGAAACCCTTTACATACAAAGACATAGCAATTCTTATTTTTTTACATAACTTTACTTAGTATTTTCTTGTGTTTGGTTTTACGCGAGTATTATACATTTAGAAATTAAAAACTTTTCAACGTATTTTAAACGCGATTTATTCATTATATTATTAACCCGACGTTTCGAACACTTTACAGCGAGCGTGGTCACGGGGAGACTGATACTGGAACTGGACTGATACGGGAACTTTATTTATCATTATAATGATTATATCAAATCAGAATATTCTCCTACGACAGAACTGTACCATTTCATATCCACTATTTAATATCAACCTTTTTTTTTATGGCAGAGCAAGCAAAGGAGCAGGTGGGCCACCTGATAAAAAACCTAATAATAAATCCTAAAATACCTAAAAATAAGTCGCATATCTGCTTATTAATAACATTACCATACAATTTTTCACAACGATAATATTAAAATAAAAATCATTTAATATGTCCATAGTTCCACAAATCCACCAGTTGATCGTCAAACTTCTAATAAGGGTTTACAAAGCAATAAGCGCCATTGATGATTACAAAACAGACATAATAATAATGTCAAAAGGTCCATAGGTATCCATTATTTTGATATAAGTCTTCTCTACAAGCGAGGGTTCACACGCATAACAATAAAGTCCCATTCTTATCAATTACCAAACAATTTCGGAAAACTGCGTTAAAAGTTTCACGGATCCAATTTACTCGTGTTTAACTTGAACACTTTGCCTCCTAAATAAATAATTCACGGTAACAACGCTTTGTGGTTGCAACATTGTTCCCCATGTGTGTTTCTTGCCAACAAGTACCTCGATAAATCTTTAGTTTATAATTGAACTCGGTGTTAGCGGGATTCCATGTTATCTTGTACAAAGTATGTACTTATGAAACTATGTACGGTGTGTTAGGTGAAACTTCTAACGCGTAATGTCTACTATTTCTAATTAATCACTATTTATGAACATAATCTGACGTTTATTAGTCTAATTTATGTGTTGTCTCGTTCGATATTACACAATTTGACATTATAACAAAAATAGGCATAGTTAATAGGTTGATTTCGATTTAAGAAACTTTGAATGTGTTTACCACACATTGAGATCATCCCGTGTCTCCTGGTATGGTGTTGGGAAATGTACTGTATACTCCTATGAAACCTAAGTATTTTCTATGAAGTCTAGTTAATGATCAGCTCTCTGTGTCCAACGAAACCGTGACATATTTTTTGCCTCCACCGGGAACTGATCTCATGACATCTCGGCTTTACGCTCGCGTGACCACTGTACCAAGGAGACGATCGAAGTAGATACGAATATCATACCTACGTTAAACCACCAGTTTTGGTCGACAACTGTATTTTGATATGTTGTGTTACTTCACTTTCTTATTTATCAGCACCTCAGCCCATACATGTTCCCACTGCAAGGACACAGGCTTCCTATGAAGCCACATAACAAAATATACAGTTCCATTACGTTCCAGTTTTGTAATCAGCATAAAAAATATCCTCTCCTACATGCCTCCAACAGTAACATTGTATACATTGTGTTTGTAAATTAATGCGTTTTAAATTCATACAATGCTAATTAGAAATGCCTTTACAATAGAATAAGTAGTTATACATATTTCTCTCATCACTACTCCCCCCGAACTCCACCATTGCAATTGTATGTGATACTACCTTATCGCACCGTGTTCACTCGTAGTATACCATAGCCATAGCCTCACTCATTGAAGATACAGCTTTTTAACTGTGGATTTTTTTTTAAACCGATCCAATAGTGAAAACATTAAAAACATATACATAAAAAACTCAAATATTTCCTCTCTTATAATATTGGTTAAGACTAACGTAAATGATATAATAATACAAAATATACATTTTGGTAAAATACTATAAATTCATATATTCAATTAACGTGTTACAAACATCATATTTCATATTATTAACTCACTTATTTAAACAATAACAAAATGTGTGAACATTTTGTGTAACATCCCGGACGATTACTCAATTACAATAAGCGCTCCATAAATAATATTAATTATGAATAATACTCTTGGGACAGTATACTTTAAAGACATGATGATTTAAATTAATTTTCCACGAGCATCTTTGAAACCGCCTGGTTCCGCGTTTCAAAAAGGCACTCTCTTGTAACACGTTACGGTTTACTTTTTAATGGCAATTGAATGGCTTTTCACGCGAAGGGCAATGCAACAAAATTCTAAAGGTAAGCATTAACGAGGTCGCGTTATTCAAGATGTATTTTGTCAAGGTCTTCGGAGGGTTGTGTATACAATGTAGTCCTGAGTCTGCCAGCTATCTAATTTGTTAGCCCGTAACTAGTAATGAGTAGCAAGATTTGTAGTTCTGTTACTGTATTTCATAAAATCTCTGTTATTGCAAGAATTTATTAAATAATTAATTTTGAACTAATGTCTCATAATTTCTGAACTTTTTTTTATATATAGACTTTTAGTTTACTTACGGAATTCTATTTTATTTTCTCAATATAAATGTTGTTAATGCTCACACAGTATATTTATACTCTTTAATTTTAGAAAGAATACATAGGATAATTTTGATACTTTTTACACGCTTTTTATTAGCTTCACCTGTATGTTTGTTTGTTTGTTTGTTTGTATGTTTGTTTGTTTGTTTGTAACTGACTTCTTTGGGCGCGATTTTGACCCACTTTAAACGGCCAGATTTCGTTCAAACTTTGTAGATTTATTGAGGACCGATGACAATACACTAATTTGATAAAATTATTCCAGTTTTCAATTTGCAAAATATGATTTTTGTTAAAGCGTGTTTTATAGTTTTTTTAAACTATTATATTTTATATTATTAAGATTCATTTGCACCAATTTTTGTAATATAAGCATAATCTATGGTTAAGGTTACTATTGTTTCTATTTAATTATTTAGTCCTATTCTATTGAAAAATGATAACTATTGACGTTCAGAGTAAAATTGCATCAACTTACCCACACTCCGATAACAGCGTAATAGCTTGGCTGTTTAACATTTAGTATGACTTCCGTATTTTCGTTGACTCAGTTTTATGAGAGAACGGAACACCGGCACGAGAATAAGTAATTTCACATAATACACAAGTGTAGCACGTTTGCGACGCTGTTTTAATTGATCTCTAAATAACACCATACAACTACTTAATTTGAAATTGTTTTGTGCTATGTATTTTTGTTGTGGTGTTTGTGAATTATGATAATGACATTTTACATTAATGAACATTTGAACTATTTCAGCTTGCATTGTGATTTTGTATAGACGATATTGATATTGTTACAAGGATTCTTATATTATAGCGGGCAATTGACCTAGTGGTTCGACAGAAGGTAATCGATTGCCATCGCCCATGGACATTTGCAAAGGAACGGGTCATCTGCGAATGTGTTTCCCGCTTATAACGAACGACCTTTCCGTCGCGGCTTCGCCGGCTTGGAATTCGGTTATATCGCGCGATATTTATACTATACATGAATGTGTCTTAAGCAATTGAACAATCTTAGATGATTTTATGTTTGTCAATGAGGAACTTCCATACAAACTTTAATCCCCTATTTCAACCGCTTTTTCAATTTTTTTCCATTAAAACGTGAGGTACATCCTTTCCCAAGTTCAGTTCCATCTTCATACCAAATTTAATCAAAATCGGTTTGACATTAACGAACAAGGGATAAGGAAAGGATTGCAGGAGAGATTAAAGGAATAAACTGGGAAAAGGAACGAGCTTCCGGCTTCTTACTAACACTACGAATCACAGAATATGCAGGCTACGATTTTACACCGCTGTCCTGAGAAGATGTGGTCCCTTCCCCAGTTTCCCCGAGCTGCTTCAATTCCTGTAGAAGCAGGCTCGGCTCCCACTGAAATATTGCTTTATATCACACGCAATACGATCCTAACCAATATTTTACAAGAGAAATAAAGATTCAAGGATCCTATAAAATATATATAAACTAAACTTATAATAAAAATCGTGTAAGCGTATCACGTCTCTAGGAAGTACGATGAAGAAATAAGCTCAGAAATTATGTACTCGTGGGACTCGGTATGAAGGTATGAAAATATGCTCAAACATATTTTAAAATCAATAACGTTTTCTTGGGAAAACGTATTTGAAGATCTTATACATTTACTTAACGCTATAAAATCTTTAAATAGTGAAACGAAACATAAAATATAAATAAGTTATCGAACCATCGCTTTAATTCTTTGATACTTCTTAACCCATTTGGAAGTATTTCATAATCTTTAATAAATAAGAAATGAAAGTGAATTGGCGATTATATTTATTATATATTGGGTGTATTATACCATTATTTTGGAACATAACTTTTTTGTTTCTAATTTAAAATCACTTATTATCAATAACATTATATTCAGGCCTTTTTATGTTTGTTAGTTGAATCTTAACAGTGAATTTGAAACACATCTGAAAAATAAGAAAATTTTAAATTTCGATGCTATAAAACGAAAAATCAAATATTTGAAAACCGTTTCTTATTTATATACTTACTGTTAATTCTTATTTGTATGTAATTAGTTATTATATTTAATACATTAACTAGGTAGGTACATGAGTTACAATTTTCTCTACACTATTGGTGAAAAAATACATTTGTCATACCACGTCACGTAAGCCATTAATTAGTATTATTTACAGCACGTCCTAACTGAATTTGGAAGTTCAGGCAATATAATTTTATGTACCACCGCGCAGCCTTCTACAAAGTCCAACTCCATGCATAATAAACTAATAAATATGTCGCCTCCGCGGTGCTTACAGTTTGTGGCTTTCATTAAAAACCCAGCGACTAACGAACGCTCTTCCCATTTTCTGACCTTTTCATAGGCTAGATGCTTTTAATATAAAAATAAAAATGCGGGTAAAACAATACAATATGCGACCATTCATTATTCATTGGATTGTCTGCATTGGACAGGTGATATAATTACGTCTGAATTCTTAGGCAGTTTTATAGTGAATTTTCCGTGCGTATAAACTTTTATGTCAAATGTTGGAGACTATTTTATGGAACATCTATTTTTATATCGCAGTAAATGTCGGATTACATTTTTAGTGTTGAAGAAATGAAGGTAAACTTGAATAACTTTTCTACTAGTCATATTTTTGCGAGGTATATTGTTTGTTTGAGTGCACATATAACATGGAGTGTGATCAAATTTTACGACGCATAAAGCAAAATTTTGTTCATAACGTTAGCTACATTAATATTTTAACTCGAAATGTGCGTTATATTTTGTATGTATATTTTAAATTGTCGTATAAATTTTTATAATTTTTTCTTTATAATAAAACATGCCGTTGAAAACTGTAATAAAATTTATTTTAAATTTGCGCTATTTTGCATACTTCATAAATAATAAATAAATATACTTGAAAAGTAGCCCTACCGTCTTTTAACACGGTGAGATGACTAAAAACAAGGAACATATATTTAAAAAAAAAGTAATCTAAAAACTCTTGTCATAAAATAAATAAAGATTAAATACGTGTCATTAAATTATCTTCTACATTCAATAGAAAAATACTGTAATTAAAAGGACACAGTCTTTTCTTACTTTGAGCGTTAAATTTCAAAGCTCTAATTAATTCGATTATCGTTAATTAGAAATAAATTATCGGTTTTTTCCTGTTAAAGCTATAATTGTTCTTTTAAACTAATGACAAATAAATAATTTCGTTGCTGAATGGCACTCCACTATATAATTTCACGTATTAAGTCTTTAAACGCTTAATTTTAATCGAAATTATTTAAAATTAGGCACAATCGATTCATTTTATATTTATAGTGGTGGTAATTATTGATTTGTTAAATTATTCAGACTATATGTTTTTGATTTAATTGGTCAATTTGAAATCTTTGCCTATATATTGACACATGACACGTGATACACCTGCGGTTCTAATCTATAACAAGACCATATTAAATGACGTCAATGACAGAGTACTTTTCGTCCTCGGTAAGAAAAACTGTATATATGATTAACACAAGACGAGCGAAATATTTAGATTGTGAAAGACTTTAATATCCCTAAATTGGCTTCATATCAAACAATACTACATTAACTAAATAAGATGATAAAAAAGTATTATTAGATTTGTTCAAAGCATTTGGCTCAGTTTCAATCCCAATATTTTAAAACATTGGAATGAGATGTATCCATAAATAAATTGAAAGATACTCTACTAAATCGTACACTAATATGATAAACAATTATAATAGGAAAGGGACTCCGATACGTTTCGTTGTCCCAAATGTTTAATGCGAGCAACCTTGTACTTAGCATAGATATATTAAGGGCATGTCAGATAGCTTTGAAACATGGCGTAATAGTAACTTTTTCGGATGACGTAGTCCTACTTTTCTGCGGTAACACGTGGGAGATGGCAATATTTCAAGCCCAGACTGGATATATCTAACACCGTTTGTAAGTGGTTATAAGATTTCATGCTCACACTACCACAGATAAGGTAAATTTTATCCTTTCATATCTGAAACAGTTATATAGGAACGCAGTCTTATTAAATCCCACTGTTTATTTTACTGATAAACTTCATTAATTCATTAGACTTTGGTAACTCTTCAAGTTCTTGTCAAATACTGGAGTATTTGACTCAGGAATTTACATTGGAATGTATAAAAACAATAAAGCATTGGGTATTGAAAAACATTGATTTGTTCTTAGGGAGAATATTATGCAAACTTATTGGTATATAACTGCGTCTCGCGGTTTCCCTTTATAAATGAGTTTTTCCTTTAAATCCCAATGTTCCCTTGGTAAAATCGGAATAAAAGTAACATAAGTCACTTCTTATTATAACAGGTGCCAGTGAAAGCCTTATCATAATCGGTCCAGCCCTTCCAGATATTATCTGGAACGAAGAGACAGAAAGACAATAGAAAAAATGTTTTATTTTTACATGTACCGTGTATGTATCGAGTTAAAAGCAGTAAAGTATTACAAGCAGATACTTTGAATTTTGTTTATCGTTTAAATTTAAATGTGAAGTTATGCAAATAATAATGCGGATATAATTAGTAAGCTTTGAGCGGTGAGTTCCTGGCAATTTGCGTTACAGACTACTGCCTATCGCAGACACTGGGGATCTCTTCATTTTTTTAATTGTACTTTTTTGTATGTGCGGTTGAAAGTTTTGAAGAATATAAATGAAAGTTAACATTTATTTATCAACCTGTTTGTTTCACATAATCTCCGTATCATATGGGAATTTCAATGCAGACATAATATTATATCTGATATTATAAAAGGAATGAATTCAGGATTTTTTAAAAATCTTTTAGGACGATAAGATAGATAAATGAAATTATTGTGTTGTTCACAAGTGTAAAAACTTTGAATTAAATCTGTACTTTTAAAGTGGATCATAATCCAGTATGGAGGAGTCAGTTACATACAAACCTAGTGTAGTAATAAAAAAAAAAATGAAATAACAAAGGTTGCCTGGAAGAGATTGTACTTCAGCCGCCTTAGTCCATATGTGCTGGCATGGTCTTTTTTATAATGACAATTTGTTTTTCATTTGTTGATATGTATTATAAAGAATAAATAAATAAACAATAAAAATTGTTTGTTTGATTAAAAAAATATTGCATAATATAGACATAGATGCTGCTTTGAAACCCACACTAGGTTTCCCTGTGTTTTGAGGCTCAATCTCAGCTTATAAAAACATGTTAATAAAGCATAGGTCGATTTTTAAAAATAGACTTTCTGTTGCCTTAAAGAGACTTACTTGCGCGTTCCTAAGAAAATCAACACTTTTTAAAGTGATTTATTGTAAAATTTAATTTTTAGTTTTATAGCATTGAAATGTTTATAAATGAGAAATTTTGAAAGAATAGAAAAAATTTGCTCACGAGGCAGGATTCGAACCTGCGTATCTTGCCTAACCGTAGCAACGCCTAGCCTCTCGGCCACCCGTGATCCCGCCACAGGATAGGCGTTGCTACGGTTAGGCAAGATGCGCAGGTTCGTATCCTGCCTCGTGATCAAATTTTTTCTATTCTTTCAAAATTTCTGATTTATTGTATACAATACTCTCTTACCGTAAAATAATAACTCGAAGTAGCTTAGCTGTTAAAAAATTAAAAATAAAATATTGCATGTGATAAACATCCTATCCTACTAATATTAAAAATGCGAAAGTTTGTAAGGATGTGTGTGTGTTTGTTGCTCTTTCACGCAAAACCTACTGAACCGATTGCAATGAAATGTGGTACGTAGAAAGCTGGATAACTGGAATAACATATAGGTAACTTTTTATCCCGATATACCTACGGGATACGGACATACGCGGGTGAAACCGCGAGGCGCAGCTAGTCTACAATAAATTTATATTGTAGACTAGCTCAGCCTATAATTTGGCTAAAAGTTTTGTCTTCAAGTTTTTTTATACTCCGGGCAAAGATCCTTTTCGCTGACCTTTGTAATTCTGACTCACTGGCTCCAGAAGTAACGTGCAGGTGCTTCACAGATGAATGCTCGTACGCCTATCTATCGAGTCAGGTCGAGTGCTTCAGGTGAAATTTTCAATCCGGAATTTTCTGGAAGCCGCTCTATTGGTTTATTAGGTGGATTAGTTGTGAGTCGTTTGTTGGATGATTTCATTTTAATTTTTTTCTATATTAATTATAACACGCTCGTCGCGTCTTCGCCTGGATAACAAGATTCCTATTTTATCTCAAAGGAGCATTTAATCGGGATAAAATGTATCCTATCACCCAAGTCAGCTCAAGCCCTGTTTGTATACTAAATTTCATCAAGATCCGATCAGTAGTTTTAGCGTGATGACGGACAAACATCCAAATAAAGAAACTTTCACATTTATAATATTATTTTTGTTATAATCTCATCTTGTTTCAATTGGTTTCCTTCTATAATTTTTTTATGTTTGAAGCTATCTGCCCTAGTCTAATTGAATAATAAAGTTCGCAAGCTCTCAATGCTGTCAGTTCTAATTGTCATTGTCAACTGACACTCAAAAGACTACTTAAACGTAGATCGACTGTCCTTAGTAGGATCGGGAATTGCCATTTAAGAAAAAAAAAGAAGGAGACTACAGTTTAATAGGTTATTATAGGAATGTAAAATACCAATATTATGAAGTGAATTATTTAAATCAGTATGACCAATTGACCGATTACTCGTTGATTATATATTATACTAGCTGTCCACGCGAACTTCGCAACGCCATAGAATATTGTTTCGACATATTTTCCTTATCATTCTCACCTTTTAAACCTTCTATAGACCTCCACGGACATATTAAGATCAAAATAAGATAAATCCCTTCAGCCGTTCTCGAGTTTTAGCGAGACTAACGAACAGCAATTGATTTTTATATATCACATACCCTTACAAATGGGTATAGAAATGCCCATCATTATTTTACTTAAAAAGTTAAAAAGTTTGATCAGTCTTTTTCTCAATTTATACACTTATTTTAACGTAATAAATATTAAACGTCTGTGTGTTTTATAATAATAACTAAGACTTTAATTGATATTTTAATCTATGGAGCGAAGTTCATTATGAATCAATTAAAAAAATAAGTCGTTGTTTATAGGATGAACCAACCCACAGTGTTAAAGTATAACAAAAATCGATTCAAAAGACATCAGAAGTATTTATTAACAATTTCATTACAATATTACACAGAACATAACGTACAAATACGCTAACTCGTTTGAAGTGCCCATTCTCATATTTACATCAACATAATACACCCTATAACCGTTAGAGGGATTTCACTGTTATACTCTATATGCGTAATAGGCTCTCTGATAGGTTCGTTCCTCGATTTTTACATAAAGCAATTGCTTTGTCTTGTAATGCTCCGTTAATTTATTGGTTTCTTTGTGGTTGTCTAATTTTGTTATACAATTTGTTAGAAGAGTTTATAGAGATTTAATAGCAATGTCTATTCAAATAATTGCGTTGGTAGATATGAAGATAATAGGACAATTCTTTTTTAGAATACTTGTTTATTCCTAGGTAAGTAGTATTCTGTCTTACTAAAAAGAAGTAAAATTTGTTTTAAAAATAATCCTGTATCAAAACTATTAATAAACTGTGTAACTTCTAAATATTATTAATTATTTATTAACATTTTATAACAATATATTCTTCTCTGTTCATTTGAAACTATTACACACAAAGCTACATTTAACCATGAAAATTTAGGTTATATGCTAGTAAATATCTGATTAAAATAACTAGAATTTAGTCTACATTTTTTATTGCAACTCACATTATATTTCTAGATGAAAATGTTCGTATATTTTAAGAACACAATCATTTATGAAGATATAAAATTCAATTTTCATAAAAATTGCACGGTTTCCGAAAAGTTTAAATAACGTGACTCGCATTAATTTGATGAATGTAAATTAATTAAGCCTATTTCCCTACACATGTTGATAGCGTAGTCGAAATTAGCACTTCAGTCGATAGCGACTCAAATGCGTTACTAACATGCAATTTTACGGCCTGCCACGAGTGGAAACATTTTAACCTGCTGCTCATAAATACAGATAAATTAGTATTCACTTTGGAGTCTCCACTGGGAATTGGATGGCGCTTCACAGCGAACGGTCATGGTACAATGAAAAATGGCGATGCAGGGGCTTGATAGTGATGTCTAATTGCTTTTTGTGAAATAACAGTCAAAGCATAGGAAAGTAAAAGGCACTTAAAAGAATAAGTTTCTTGACTTTTTAACCCAAGACGAAAGAGGGGTGTTATAAATTCATCGTCGATATCTTTACGTGTGCTTGTGGCATCTTAACTCTCTTACTGATTTGGATATGGTTTCATTCACTTGAAAGCCTGGGAGCCAGTTTTCTTGTTGTGGTTCTTAGCTTTGTTAGATGAAATAAAACAGAAAGCCCATATCCTTTTCCTTCCCCTTCCCAGTCCTTTCCTTTATTCCTCTCGCCAATCCTTTCTTAATCCCTTCCCAATTTAAAGTCGGCAATCCATTTGCCGCATCTACAAATGTTCATGGGCGGTCGTAGCGCTTACCATCAGGCGTCCCACCAGCTCCATTGCCGATTGTGACATAAAAAAAAATGAAAATCGGTCAAAGATGGCGGTAAATATAAAATGACAGATTAAATAGTTTCACATTTATGAAAATAGTTATAATACGTATCAAATTAATGGGAAGGGATACACTATTGTAATTTCAAATTATGATAGGGGATGTTAAAATTGATTCCCACTTTGTCAGGGTTAACAATAAAACAGTATTCTTGATAAATTAAAAATGATACAGGTACTTTTATATTCCCATTATTTTTATACGAAACTCAACTGGTCAACGCAATGTAGTGTAAAAAAATTGTAATATAATTTCATCGTCAGTTAAAATAATAAGTATAATAATTATTGATTACGACATAGAAACAACAAATGGGATCTTTAATAATAAGACACATTTAGGTATATCGTACTTCCCCAAATTAGAGAAGGTCATGTGATTTATCGTCGTTTTCCTTGAATGTAATATTCAATCATAAATACAAAACTTCCTTAACATCTATATCGAAAACGAAATCATAAGATTGGGGCTTTGCATGCAGACCACGCCGCTACTGTAGTGAAAAGGAAATAGTGTGAGGTAACCAAACGTTTGATGTTATTAAGATTTTGAAACTAAAGACTATTAAAAGCGATTTATTCATCATTTTTTATTTTAAAGGCTATCAGTTTATACATCTACACACATGCACATGGTGTACAGTCTGTATATTAATATTTATATGTTGGTAACCGATAGGTTTGAGGGTCGACCACGGATTCATTCATGAATGGCACAAAATACTAATATTTTTAAATTAATTGCTGATTTTAGAATTTGAATTTGATCTGCAATAGTAAGATAATATGATTGGTGCCTAGTTTATAAACTATAATTAACAATGAAATTATTATTCATGGAAAATGTATGTTTTTATGTTGAACAAATAGAATATGTGGTTTTAAAAATGACAATTATTTGGTATATAAAATAATAGTGATTAAATAGAATAATTATAAATATTTTCACGTTAAGCAGAAGCAATTGTTACAAATAGATTCATATTCAGATACTAAATGCAGAAAGTGGTCCATTGCTTATCTGTTATAAGTCGGGAAACCCCGAGGGAATCAAGCAGGGTATCAAGTGGACAACATTAACTCCTTTTCATATCAGAGAATATACACAGGACAAAGCATTAGATTTTACTAGACATTTTCACCTGTTCTCACAATCAGTTGTTTATTTCTGTTATTTTTTTTATATATTTATAAAATTTAAATCGGCATTGTTATTCAACATAGTTGTATTTATAATATACGCTTTTAATAATATTAACTAATGAATAGATTACAAAATCATTGTCCTGCTGTAATTGTTAGTTTATCTAAAACACAAAAAAGACACATATGATTAAAAATGTTAAAATACCCCTCATAAAACTCTGAAAGTTGAAGCTGTTGAAAATCACTACACAAACTGCCAAAGTTTATTAATCGGTTATACCAAATTTTAGTAGCAACTTCGGTGTTTTGCATACAATCTATTAAACAATGTTCCTGGAGTCACCCTAATATGGCCGCTTTTTACGACCAAGTAATTACTAAACGATATCACGCCATGCTCGCCCGATGAATGCAAGAAACTTAATCTATTTGCCTACGCTGTTAGCTTTTGATTAGATCGAAAACCGAGTATTTGTACGGATAATTTTATTGGATACTCGATATAATCGATTGTCCAAACAGATATATGTTAATAGCGCAATTATACGTAAGTGTAGATATTTTCACTACGTTTTTTTTATCTTTTTTTTATGTCATAGTCGGCAATGGAGCTGATGGGTCGCCTGATGGTAAGCGCTACCACCTCCCATGAATATTTGGACAAGCGTAAGTTAATAGCAGCTCTTTTCCTCTACAAATAGATTGCCGACTTTAAATTGGGAAGGGATTAAGAAAGGATTGATGAGAGGAATAAAGAAAATGACTGGGAAGGGTAAGTAAAAGGATATTCACCTCCGAAATTTATTTAGATAAGTTGTAGTAAATTTAGTTGTCAATTTGAATTACCTTATTAAACTTTCAACTCCCACCTTCAAAGAAGGAGATGATTAAGGTAGGAAAGTTGAACGTGGAAGTCAAACGTGCTTCGGCACGAATTGGGCCAGCTCGCACCGGGGAAGTAACCACATCCCCATGGTGTATTGGTTTGAAAAAGTAGCATGTGAATGCCGCTATTTCTCATGCAGTGGCCACCCGAGGTACACAGGCATCGTGTGCTTTTCCTTACCCTTCCTTTTACCTCTCCTTTTCTTCATACCCCAAATCAATCATTTCCTTATCCCCCATCTTTTAAATCCACCATTCTAAATTCATGGACGGAGGAAACACTTACCATTAGGCAATCCACTAGCTAATTCACTTATTATAATATCATGATGATAAATAGAAAGAAATACATGTCTATAAAGAAATACCTAATCAAGCTCTACGTACATCTTTATCTCATTATAAGTTTATATATTTTGACGTAACTCATAATAAGTTAAATATAGGTCTATAACGAAATAATGTTCTATAATAAGGACTATTCAAGAAATTCGTGAAATCGTTTAGTGTGGGAGTCGAGCATGCTTCGGCACGAATTGGGCCAGCTCGCACCGGGGAAGTACCACACCCCCACAGAAAACCGGCGTGAAATAGTGGCATGCCACTGTGTTTCGTACGGTGAGTGGGGGAGCCGGAGGCCCGTTTCCTTTTCCTCACCCGTCCTAGTCCATTCCTTCTTTCCAGTCGTTAATCCTTTCCTTTTCCCTTACCCCATAAAAGCGGGCAGCGCATTCACAGAGGTACTTACACCTTTGCGCATGTTTATGGGCGGTGGTGATCGTTTTACATCAGGCGAACCACCAGCTCAGCTGCCCGCTATGACATAAATAAAAAAAATAAAAATAAATCGTATTTTATTTGTATGTAATATAGTATATAAGCCAACTGTGTTTTAAACAAACTTCACCTCAATCCTGCTAAGTGCTCTGTAGTAACCTTCATCTCAAATTACGTACGCAAAGGTCAAGTTTAAGAGAATACAACCGTAATAAAAGACCAAGACATAATCCGTGATACTAGATTTTTTGTTTTATTTTTATGTCACATATGTGTTTGATTGTGTCATGTTGTTCTACTAATATGAAAAAACAACGTTTTAAAAATACTTTATTGTCCCTACATTTGACGTGTTTTTAAGTTCATACTCATTCGCAAGTATCGAATCCTCGATATAAAATTATGTTCCGGAAGAATAGAGAGTTTAGATAAAGATAATTCACTACCTTTGTCATTAGGAACTCAATTTGACTGAAATTCTGTTCATATATTTTCTTTGGAGAGGCCAAACGAATAGCTTATGTAACATTTTCATTAAAATATTTCAGGTTATATAAACTGTATCAAACTCTTAAACTCTCTGTCGTTCAATGTTCCCTCGTATTGACCGCGTTTTTATCCGCCGATATTTATTCCATCAGCCAGTACTTACAATCAAAAATCCTTTTTTACCGTGAGTGAATGTGAGTGAGTATTTTAAATGAAGGTTTCACACAATATGGTTTTGATTTATCGGTACTCTTGGTATATAAAAAAATACTGTAAGACATCGGTTGAATGTTGAATCATTTTCTGTATTATAAATATTAGCACAAAAACGAGTTTGACGTGTTAATAATTAATCAATAATATTTATTTCTTGAATGTTCTCACAAACACAATTTTTAGACTATAATTAGCTGTATGCATTTATCCCTTATTTTTTAAGACAAAGACGTCATTCTTTTGGAGTAAGCTGTTGGTCTTTCATGTGGATTAAATGAACGCAATATAATATTTTATGATCTCCAACCCCCCTTTTTGTGCTTGAAATAAATAGAACTAATAGGAGATTAGTCACGGTTTACGACCTGCCTTGAAATCTATTAACTAGACTTGCTTATACGATAAATTTCAAACACTTCCCCATAACACTACACATTAATCATGGAATGTTGAAAAATTATAGCTACAGTATTCATAATAAAGGGCTATAAAGGAAAACGGATTAAAATCTTAATAGAGCTAACTTACTGAACTTTATTCGCGCCTCAAAATTACAGGTTATTGTTATAACTTAGTTTACGACGCAGTGGAAGGCTTTGACGCAGCTTTGCGTTCTAGTAGCTATTTCATTGGCCTCGATTACTGTTGTATTTTTGGACGAATAAATAAAGATATGCTTATGAACGATACTACATAAGAGAACTGTATAAATGCTTTGTTTTATTAAACATATCAGTGTTTCTGAAAGTTGTTATACGTAATCAAAGTAATTCTTATCTATAGAAGAGGCTTAATGATAATTTCCTATAAAACACAAAAAATCAGTCCAATTGAGAGTCCTTCATTTTTAGGAGGTCAATTGATAAATTACCCAAATAAAGCTGTTTTTGTGTTTTTTTACTAGTTTCTTTGAAAAATACAGTATTTGTACGAAAAAAACTACCTCCCTTGTTTTAAATTCCATGTAAACATAAATGTGTGTGATAGTATTACTTAAATAATACTGATATAGCATATTTGTATGAATTGGCAATATGTTTATTTTAAAATAATGGTCTTTGATCTTCAGTTTTATTGTTAACGGCAACTCTCTCATGTCATTGACAAAAGACCCTTTTGAAATCACTTCAACCTCAGTGAAACCGGTGCTATGTGTTTGCGTGAAATAAAAAAAAACAACAGCATTCAAACACAATCACTTTACGTTAATTAGGTTTCGATTTTCGATTTCCAATATTCAAAGTCAATAACTTTACACTAAGGCTACGTAGCTACCCTTAAATTGTTTTGCGAAAGCTAAACAATGTTTTGTATAGCTTACAATGCCAAAGTTCGCACAAACTACGCTACGCCGACTTTTTGCCAAACAAATCGCGTTCTCTTTCTCTCATATGGATTAGGAGCGTGAAGGAAAGGGACAAACACGCGCGAGATTGCGAGCATTAGTCAACGATGTGAAATTACAGGGTAACACCGACCCTCGGTAAGCGAAGACAATATTAGTGGGGTTGCCGCAAAAACAATACCTTTGTGTAGTTGCCAAAATATCAGAACGTGTAATAATGTGAAGATATTTCGCTTTGAACAATGCTCAGAACAAATTGCGAGGTTCGGGAATAAATATTGTTTCTAGTATGGTCTTTGATTTACATTCTCAAAGGTTAAAGTTTGCAAATAAAAATAAATCTTATGTAAAAATAACTTGCTATATAGTACACGGGAGTTATTTATTCTAATCTGAAGGTAGGCTTTCCTAATTCAAGATGAGCGGCAATTATATTCTCAGAAATGTAGCGTTGATAGATTCATCTCATATCATCAATTCTATACGAATATACGCTCCATCATAATCCGTACGTACTGCATCTATACTGTAGTTTACTTTCTGTATGTATACATATAATGCTACACCCAAAAAGCGTTACCTAATCGTTCCAAGAACCGCTAAAAGTTAGTAACTTTTTCGAAGCATCGCACTAATGCAGTTGCGTGTAAACGCCTCCATTAGGAGAGTGATGTGAAACGTAACGTGACATGCAATAATTATTGTGGGCACGTTTTTTACCTGTATGCTTTGCTCAGACTATATATAATGTAGGTATTATTTCATTGGTGTCGGTAGACGCAGTCGTAAAACGTGTTTTATGGACACATCATATTTATATGAAGTTGGTGCGTTTCATACAATATTTAAGTACGTATTACGAGTAAGTTTGTTATAAAATTTTATGTTCCATGTGTTTTTCATCAAAAATTATATTAAGGGAGTACGGAATGGTAATACGTTGATCTAAACCTTATATATTACTCTGTATACGTGTAATTTTTTTGTTTTTTTGCACTAAAATTCTAATTAGTCCGAAGTTAAAATTACATCATGCTTAAAAATATTCACAATAAGGTTTCACTACAAAATCATTAGACGTATCCAACAAAGAGCCAACCTATTAACAGTACGGCGGTTTCGCCCGCCTCATTCAAACTAAAAATACATTTACCCCAGAATTAAGACGGTATCCCAAGCATCCGTGGGAAAATTAATTAATTAATTCACGTGTAAGTTCACAAGTTAAACATTCCGAGTTGTGAACTAACCAAAATTGATTCCACGTTTAATCGACAAGAAACCACATACGATGGCTTTTCTCTTGAATATAATGTTTACAAGACTGTTCGCCTATTATTGGGAGATCATTATCGTGTGCTATTATTGTTTTGTGTAGTTCGGAAATCCGATGTTTTGCGTGTAGCAACTACGAAACCTGACTGTAATATTTTTTTTCACGTCGCGGCGTCACGGTGCGTTTATTTAATGCGATTTTTGTGTCTGTCTATATATTTCTTCTTTTAACCTCTTTTTCATAGGAATGCCTAAGCATGTAAACATTTGTTTTGTAATTGGATCATCGTGTGAAATTTTCTAATACTAACCAGAGTTTCGAAAATTGATCAAATTACATAGATAAGGCACATGAACAGATTGAAAAAGTTTTTCTACATGTGTTCATAATCTTACATTATAATACAATATTTGACCAATACTTACTAAAGCGAATAGTATCTTCATTTTGGTCGGGTAATGTTAGCTAAAATAGAACGAAGACCTTATAATATATTACATTGAAGGGACAGCAGACAGTTGCGTTTCGGCAAGGGTGTATTTATCTTCACAGTTTCCTTATCGGCATTATAGTTTCGTTATGACCAAAGAATATAACCTACATCACAAAATGCTCATCTTAACATAATCTGTGAAACGTTATGTTAAGATTTAAATTCGATTGCAGAACACTGCATTATATACTTTATTGATAAACTTAAAATATAACTTGTTTTATTAATAAACCACCATCAAATTTTCAGAACGAGACGAAATTTAATAGGAGCACACGGTCGGTCTGTCATCGGTCTTACCCGACCTACTTGCTTAATGCAAAAATGTGTACGTTAATATTCAAGATTTGCTTACTTTTGTCTATAAAATAATTCTTGATATAAGTTTTATTTTACAAGTCTAAAGGGATTATGTGAAAATATGCATAAGACAGCTGGGTCTCGCAAAGCAAGTATTTATGACAAATGTTTTAGTAACGGGATTTTATGAGAAAAAGCAAAATCCAAGCGCTCTAGTATGCTAAGTCCCAGATGAATAGCTATCGTAGACTTCTAAACATTTTATTATTTAAGACTAAACACTTGCATTTGTATTTCACACCGATGCGATTTTCTTTGTTTGAAAACAAATAAAAGGGACGCATTTGTTAGTAGATAATATGATATGTATATATATTTACAAAGCATATATGCGTAAATATAGATTTGGGTTGCATAGTTTCAGTATTTCTTTATTTGTTTAAGATAAGATAACGTCCATATTGCTTGCTGGCAACCATTTAATTTTATTCTTTTTACACCAAAGCTGCTGTAAAATTTCAAATTCTTTTTATAAAGGAAAGGAAAAATTAAATCAAATAAAGCAGATGTATTTGACCATTGTTTGCTCAGGTCTTTCATCACATGGGGATTATTTTATTGTTGTATATTTCTCTGTACGACAGGCTTACGACTTATGTGCGTTCCAGATTTATTTTTCATATTTATCCGCTTATCATTCATATTTCGTATTTCTCTGTAGACAGTTCATTTGCTAATTGTTTTTAAGATAATTTAAAAATAATGACTTTCTTTTCTTTGGTGATACAAGCCGCTTTTGTAGCATGCCCGGTTTGACCCGGAATAACTGTTACATCATGTTAATAAGTAAAGATGTAGGTAGCTCTCTAATTTCATAATAATTTTTAAAACATGTATAGTTATTTTTGAGTTTGATAATAAAAACGATACCAAAAATACAATTTTTCCTTTTTGGTATCGTTTTTATTATCAAACACCTAATTGGAATTAGAAAAAAACAGAATAACAATTACATATCTGAGAAGATATAGAGAGGTAGGGAGTAGACCCCCTACAGGTACACGTGACGTATAATGTTTATTTAACTTATTTTACTGACTCTCAACTATATCTTGATACTTGATACTCTTGACTTGGCCCAAAATATTCCTCTAATATTACATTTATCACGTCTTCCGCATTGTGTGTTTAGAAGACATACATATTAGAAGAACATCTTGGTGTAAACCAATCGTATAATTACATTAGAACTTCCCTTCAGGTAAGTTCGTTAAATGAACTATTATAATATATTACTAGTTTCACCCGCGTAAGTGCATAACCCATAGGAATATCGGGATAAAAACTTGCTTATTTGTTATTCCAGTTATCCAGCTGTCTACGCACCAAATTTCATTGCAACAGGTTCAGTAGTTTTTGCGTGAAAGAGCAACAAACACACACACATCCTTACATACTTTCGCATTTATAATATTATGGTAGGAAGTAGGATTAACAGCAACTTCCAGCAGTAGGGTGTTGATTTTCGAATTGGCCTTGATGCGTAAAACACACAGGTTTTATAAAAAACTATTGTGAATAAAAGCTCTTCAGCTGAACAGTTATACGAAAATGGTGAGATTAAGTCATCCGTCAATCATACGCAGGGATTACGTAGCTTTTAATGTAAACTTACGTAGATACGTGGCTTTTTACGAGGCTCAGTTATGGATGCAAAATTAACGGGAATTAATATATAATTTTGGATATTTAACGGTCAGTGTCCATTGATGTATTACATATGTTTTAAAAAAGCACATTTTTGCGTGTCGATGCTATATGGAGCTACATTAATTAATTTTACAGCGGAATATTTTCCTGGAGATGATTGATTTCCATTTAGTTTTTATGCCGAAAATCTTACATTAATGGCAACTATGCAGGGAAAAGGACTGGACTGTCTATTTTTTTCTTAAACTGTGTGAGATAAAAGTTAGTTATATTAATGTCAAGTAGACCGATAATAAAGTAGTTCAAGTTCAAACTCACATATTTATTGGTTTAATATGAATTATTCTAGAAGCACTTTCGATTCGTCATAACATAGTTTTATAAATTAATGATTTAATTTCGCGTTGATACACTAAATCAATTTAACAAATTTTTTAAGATTAGTAATATATAACCAAAGCACTTCGCAATATTACATTGAAATATTATAAATCAGTGAAAAATCATTGAGTGTTGTTTCCAACTCGCTTCAACTCAGTAACGTAGCAATGCAAAATATGATAGAATTATATTACCTCGTTTCTTTATTGTGAGTGACTTAAATAAAAATCTCAGACAGATAAACTCGATTTCAGCTTAATAGTATCATAAATATATTAGGATATCGTGTTCATTTATGTTAATGTTATAAAGAGGTATTTTTGACTTTGTAAGTGGTAATCGCTGGATACAATCTTAAAAAGGAAGCAATCTTAAAATTAATTTCACCATGAAAAGCTTGTCTATCAGCTGTGATTGTCATATGCTTTATTTTATTCCGATTTTATATGATTTTAGTGTCTGGATATAGCTAGGAGACTAGAGAGCGACATAGACGATTTTTTACTAAGGTGAAACATTTTATTCGTATCGGTAATTCCTATGACTACACTAAAGCCGCGACGCTAAATTAGTAATATAATATAATTTCACATAGCATTTTAAAACAAATGATCTTAAAACTGAATCATTTTAATAGAGCACGAGGTTTAACCTTTAACCCTAACAAAAAAATACGATTGTTACATTGCTATTAATGCCGCCATTGTTGTAAAATTTATTTGTATTTACCTGTTTATTTGGGTGCATAATAATTACTTACGATTGAATACTTAGCAATTCTGTGAAATGTAGGGTAAAGACCATTCTAGAATATGGTATCTGTTAAGCTGAGACGTTGATTAAACACTGGAATACATATACAGGTTGTCATATTAATTGTAACACTTAATTTGAGAGTTATTATTCCGAAGATAGGTTAATACCTATATTATATTATAACAAGTCTGGTCTAAATGGACGATATAGATGGTTACTATTATACAATTGTTATCGATTTAAAATCTTTTAAAAATATTTTATTAATAGAATTAATTAAATATTTTAAAAATATAAATTTTTAACTGAAAAGTGGAAAAATAATTAAAAGTCGATGTCTTGTGACATCCAGCACTTGTCTAGCGTCGCAGATTATGGCCCGAACCGTCATAGGAGGCGTGTATTCCTACAGTGGGAAGTTGGGTTGATGATGATGATAACTACTTAATGTTAAATTGTACGTACAATGTTAAAGCGTTATTGTTTTAATTTATGTTGTAAAACATTTCTCTCTTCTCATTGTAAAGTCTTGTATTCCTAATCTATGACACAAATAAATATTCTGAAGCACTTATTGCGAATATCCGTAGGTCACTAGTTCAGACCCTTCTCGAAGGACCACGAAATATGAGATTGTAAGTTCCGTATAGAGAATTTATGAAATGGTTGTTAAATAAAATAATTTAGTACAATAATATGTTAAAGACCTAATTCTATATCGTTTGGTTGATGTTTAAAGTACGTGCGATCTGTTTGGTGCATGAATGAGAACTGAATAAAATGACGCGTGTCGGCGTAAAAAGTTGACAGCACGCAACGGGACATACGAACACCGTACAGATACACCATTTTATTATTGGACAAGTGCGGGTTGGCAGATGTCACATATAGTCGAACTTTTGATTCTTGGACATGACGGTTTCCTCGCGACGTTTTTTTCCATCGCCGTTTTAAGGTGTGTGTTCACATGTGCAGATAAATTGATAAATCAATTTATTTCCTGCGCGCTCGCCCGGTCTCGAACCCCGACTTATCAATTTCGAAGTGCGAGGTTCTCACCACTGAGCCACCACGGCTTTCATAAAAAACATAAAATTATGAAACTTGTTCAGACGTGTCTTGAAGTTTAATCAACTAACATAATACTCAAAATTAATGCAATTCTGACAATGAAACATGCCTACAAATCTAATTGATAACATCCTTTTTTAAGTCGGCTAATTACTACGTATTACAACTTAATGATATAAAAGTTCATATTTTTACAATTGTTGTTTATTTCCAATACAATTTCAAATTTAACTGAATTTACACGTTCATTCTAATAGTGTGTTCAAAATGCACAAAACTTATAAAACACACAATAACTCATCCACGGACGCAGCCGTGAGTAAAGTCATTTAATTATTAAAATACTAGTTTAACAAGCTTCATTTGAGTTCTAAATTGGAGGGGAATGAACTTAATTTTAGTTTTATCGGGGTTGTATTTAATTTGTTAGTTGTAGCGGACAAAAGGGCCTTAATCCTTTGGCTCAGTGTAATAAATAGGTCGTTGCTCTTCTTCACATTTATTTATAGACTTAGATAGTCAATTGTATCACACTCTGTGAGCATAGTTAGCGGTGTGTATTCGTATTATAGATTTTACTAAGAGACTCGAAAGCGCTTCGGCATATATTGTGCCAGCTCGCACTGGGGAAGGTACCGCATCATCAGATAAGATCGGTATTTAATAGTAACATGAGAAGGCTACGTGTTTCGTACGATGAGAGGGAAGTCGAGGACCATTTCCTTTTCCTTACCCTTCCCCGTCCTTCCCTTACTTTCCATGGATTCTTTAATTTATCCCTTATTTTCCAATCTTTTTGTAGACGCGTAAGACTTCTGTAGATGTTTATGTGTAGTGGTAGCGTTTATCATCTGGCGACACACCAGCTCCTTACCGACTAAGACATCAAAAATATAATAGAGAATAGCGTTTTCGGTATTGATTCTAAATTAAAATATTACGTCATAAATTAGAAAGATGGTAAGGTTTACAGACGGACAAATATACATCGACGTCAAACTCATAACACTCCTCGTTTTGCGTCGGGAGTAAAAACAGTGTTTTGTGCAATACTAGCTTTTGATTGCGGCTTCGCACGCGTTAATTCGGAGTTTAGTAGATGTTATTATACATATAAACCTACCTCTATAATCACTCCATCTATTAAAAAAAAACATCAAAATCCGTTGCGTAGTTTCAAAGGTTTAAGTATATATAATGACATAAGCCCATAGGGATATAGAAAGCGAATTTGTTTCGATACTTAAGTACTGATTATGTAAATTTCTAAGATCATGTAAATTATACAAAAACCACATTAACATGTCTAATACATTTTGAGACTCATTATATTTTATGTCACAAAAATAACGTATAACGATGTTAAAATAATAAGCTGTTTTACTCTTCAAGGTTAGTTTTTCAACTAATCCAATATAACAATGAGCTTGTTTAAATTAATGAGATTACACTCGTTATGTTTTGTGGTGGTTTTATACTTTGATTTAGTAATGAGGCGGTCAAACTTTCGTTCTATGGCTGTATAAAAATAGTGGGTATTCTCTGTATAGTTTGATATGTAGAACTTAAATTTTGTAAGACTCTTATAAACTACAATTAAACATTTGATTACACATTATAAATATTATGGTATTGGATGGATGAATCATATTAAGACGAAAGATTTTCGCGTGTCTTCAACGCTATCCAACTTTAGGTGAGATCTTTCTGAAATATTACATGCTAACAAGCATTACTCATAAGCTCATAGCCAATAATTATTGATACAAATTGTAATTTTTTTACCTCTTGGAGTGGCAGAAAAGAAATAAAATCAACTCTCATATTAGCTGTGCTGTTTCGGAAATAACTTCAATACTTCTTGGTACATTTACCCAATTAAAAAAGTGTGTGTGTTATTGATTCGACTAAATATATTTTTTGTTAGTTTTAACTTTTTACTAAGTGAACTGATTATCATGACTTTTATTCAGCCGGTGCCTTCCATGTAGTCCTGTTTAATATTGGTATAGTTCTAACAATTTGAAGTTGATTTAGAGTTAGTTTTATTATTGACCTATTAAATTGAGTAATATTATTTGTTTACAGGAAGCCAATCTGCAGTAACTGGGACCGTCACCCGCGTGTCTTCAGTGGTAGGTGGTGAGGCGGATCTGCCTTGCGACTCCCGACCACCTCAACGCAACGACAGCTTGCTGCTTGTCGTCTGGTATAGAGATGACAATCCAGTATACAGGTTAGTGTGAAGCATCATTTTTTATTTTTTAAGCACCTTCGACAATGGAGCTTGTGGGTCGTCTGATGGTAAGCGCTACTACCGCCCATGAACATTTGGAGGGGCGTAAGGTCGATTGTAGATCTTATGCCCCTGCAAATGGATTGCCGACTTTCAATTGCAAACGGATTTAGATAGGTTTGAGGAGAGGAATAAAGGATACGGCTGGTAAGGGTAAAGAAAAAGGTAAGAATATACCCTCTCACCGAACGAAAAACAGTAGCATGCTATTTCACGCCGGTCTTCTGTCAGTACCTCATACTTACCGGTGCGAGCTGGTTCACTTTGTGCCGAAGCGTGCTCAACTGCCACATACAAGCTACTCCCATATTCAGCCATGATAATCTATAAGCTGGGTCCACACAGAGCGAGCAGCCTCGTGAGGCAATTGCTGCGGTCAGTGTGGACTCACCTATTGACGAAGAGTTTATATTGACAATTTACAACGAGATCAACAACTTTTATCTTCTAGTATGAAGGAAATAGTTCAAGCTAGTAATTTTGTTTAATTAGGATAGGTATTTAATATATTGTACATTTTAAATGAAATGGAAGAACATATTATTAATATCTTACTTAGAATTGCCATAGACAGTTTCATTAAGAGCATGATAAAAACGTTATGTACTTGTCACATGACGCTACATACATTATGAAACGTTGAAAGGTACATGTGTTTTCACTAACGGATAGGAAAATAAGGAAAAAACATCGCGTATTGTGAACTCCGACAAAGGTTCGCGTTATATATAGCCGTCCCAACTCGCGAAGCATAAAATTTCCGACGCTGCCTTGTACGATATAATATATTGGCTTTTTATGCAAGTGGACATTACATTCGATATAATGTAAATTAAAGTTGATTTAAACGACGATTTAAAATGTTAATTCGCGAAATTTATTCACGCTTTTAATGTTATGGTATCTGAAAGCCGATTTCGATTTATTACTTTCAAATATTACAGTAAAATTATTAACAGTATAGTCACTCTGTCTGTATGTACGCACAATGTACAAATGTACGTACCGTGCGTTCATTTTACTTACAGTTAGAAGTGTGATTATAAAGTTTTAGATGAAACTAAATTCACGTGTCTAGCTTCTCATTTACTAAGACTGAAATATGTAAATGCTATTATGTTTATCTTTGATTATTTAAAAGCGGTTGTAAATTGGAAGTAAATTTTTATCATCAATAGCACAAAGATGTGATTCATTTTGACGTAATCTTTAAATAATAAAAGAAAGCGTTAAAATTCCTAAAAGATATACATTATTTTCCAAATCAAGTATTGTACGATCCCAAATAGAAAATTAAAATACATTCATGAAACCTGAAGCTCGCCCTATTAAATTTCATTACAGTATGCAAACGTTCTGTACAAACAATTTACCGTTGGACTATGCGTACAACGTAATTACGTAAGTGACCAGTGAGAACAAATTAATCTAATAGCCTAGGAAAGTAATCTATCTAAGCTTGCTAAGATCCATCGTGGGTTGCAATTGCATAATGTTATTGTTGCATTGGATAATATTAGATTAAATAATTAATTCAAATAACTGAGACTTATTTTGTTGGTAACAATTATTTCTTAAAAACGGTATGCCTAAAACATATTATTTTATTGTGACTACTAGGCATGTAACTACTACAATAATCTAATGGATGCAGATAATTGGTGCAGAGTTTCACATACCAGCGGTCAAACCGGTTTATAAAAGATACGCATCTCTTTCGGATTGTAGCGTTAAAGTAATAATAAACCATAATAAGCAATAATAAATATAATCACATAATACTATTTACAAAGAATTAAAAAGTTCTTGAATAACAAGAATGATTTTATATCATTATGTGAATTTTAATTAAAGTATTCAAAATTTATTCATTTTCTATTACTACAAGGAATGAAATGTTTGGTTTTTCTTAGATGTTAAATTATTGTGGATAAAAGAAATAAATGGAGTTAACTTTTGGCTGATTTGGTAGAAAACTACTATATTCTAAACGTAAAAGTAATGCCTCTCTGTCTCTTCTTTGTATCTAAACCACTGAACCGATTTTTATGAAATTTGGTACAAAGATAGCTTGATAACCAAAAAAGTACATAGAATAGTTTATTTTATCCTAGAAATTCCATGGGAACAGGAATAATTTGGGGAAAGTCCCGGGATGATGGATCCTTTACTCAGCGGGCGAAGCCAAGTCAGTGAAAGATAATATGTGATGTATAAATATATATAAATACATTAAAAAGAAGATTCACAATTTTTTCAGGCCGATATTTATAGATTATACAGAAGGTTAATTGAAAGTAAATAATAGCCCTACTGATTTATACACTAAATATTAAATCCACTTCCAGTCTGAATTGGAATAACAGTGAAATTTATCTTGCTCATAATAAATGTGAACGTTTAAATGCGGGATGTTAAGCCAGTCGTAATGGTAAACGATTAATAATTAACAGAATATTATTCTTTTATAGTGCAGTAAAAGACTCGCATATAGAAAAATTAATAAAATAATCACACATGAGCAGTTTATTTTCAAAAATCTTAAATACGTTATAAAAAAACGAGTGCATCTCAAGACGACCGGGAGAGAAGTGATAACTTATACTAATTGTTATCCTAAATAAGACCGTTATAGATTTGAGTTAGTTAGAGGAGGAGCCTGCCTACCGCTACCGTATAAGGAAGGGCAGTCAGATTGGTGCCGTAACGAAGCGGCTTACGCCCCCATAATTATTTATCACATCAAACTGTTAGAAAACTTTACCACCTGTCGCTTACGCTGAAGATGAATCACAATTGTTGATGGAAAAACTGGTTTATATTTTTATTTTTTCTGTAAACTTTTTTATCTATATGTTTGACTGCTACGTTGGAGTTCCCAAGTGATATGAGACCGCTTTTCTGTTCCGTTGCACGTTGATATAGTTGTTTTGTATAGTGGATATAGAATTAACTCCTTCGAATCTACTCAATTCTTTTCCAATGTATATCTTAGCGCATATTGCGAAAGTTATTCGTATGACATCACAAATTATGACGTCGTTGTATGACATTGAATTAAAGCTTCAAGTATTCGCGTTCCTACATGAAAATGTCCTCTATTTGTTCGAGATATACAAGCGAAATCAGTGGAATGATATTAATAAACACTGACGGATGTTTCCATGGCAACGGGTTTAATGTGCTAAGGATGATAAGTGGGTTGTATCGCCTGCTAATGGTTGTTTATTATCATGAATTCAACATGAAGACAGATCGGTTTTGTTTCAATGCTAGATTAATGTTCGCACTTTTGGATTTGTGTTGTGTGGTAGTCTTGTGGTCACATGTTTCTCTTTATTCCATATAATATAGCATACATTTATATAGTATATTAATGAATACGGTATATAAGTTAGTAGCCTATTTAACGCGATACAGCGATAACCATTACTGAAATAATGTTGTTAAAGGAATCTTGGTTGTTTGTGTTTCGAAACGAATAATGTTAATAACTTCATTCGTGTGAGTGTTTTTCTTTACAATCTGTGTATATGAGAAATTTTTTGAAAGAATAGAAAAAATTCGATCACGGGGCGGGATTCGAACCCGCGTTTCTTGCCTAACCGTAGCAACGCCTAGCCTCTCGGCCACCCGTGATCCCGCCACAGTAATCGAATTTCTGCTACTCTTTCGGTTTGATGTGCCTAAGGGGTTCCATGTGTCAAAAAATTTCTTATTTACAAAAAAGCATTTCAATGCTATAAAACTAAAAATTAAAGCCGTGTACATTTTAAAATATATAACGATGTGGATATAAATAAAAGAATTATTGCTAAAGCATTATTGAACGTATTGTCTATAATACTTTTTTATATTGCTAAACTTTTCATAATATACTGAAATTCAAAAGACCACTTTGATATGATTTGATTGTCAGTTTAGTTCGCTACTCGACCGTTCAAACCTTCCTTTTACACGTAATTCAAAACTGAGCAAATCATGTATTTTGAATAGAAACAGAGGCGGTTCCAGGCTGTTGGACTTGTAACTGTAATTTGTCAAAGCGTCATGCATCCGTGTATAGAGCTCTTACAGCCGCGGTTCGCTGCAAATAATACGCTACAAATCGAGCTCAACTAGCGTATTAAAATGGTGTTCTTTCTTAAATCTATAGCCGTCTAAAGTTAGATACAATTCTTGATTCATTTAATTTACTTTTTTTAAGCAGAGAAAGCAAAGGAGAGATTGGTCACCTGTTGTTTAGAGGTCACCGACAAAAACACTAGCAATAGGTATCGGCCGTTTTGCCGGCCTTTTAAGGACATATACGCTCTTTTCTTGAAGGTTCCATTGTCATAATTGTACGAAAACACTAGTGACTGTTCCAAAGCTTCGAACGAACGAAACGAACGGTGGTGGAGAGTAAATCATCCATATTATGCTTATAGGATTTGTTTTTATTGCCGGTGGTCCCATGTTGGAAGTAAGATGGTAAATATGATGGTAATAGGTTAAACAATTACTTGAAGCAGCCACAACCTCTCTTCGTTCTTCGTTCTTTTTTTACTGTCTGATAGCGAGCAAGCTTTTTAGCACGCTTTTATCCATTAAGAAATAAAGGTATGTAATAAAAACGAATAATCCACAATGCATTTCGCGTTAGCAGAAATATAATATTCAACAGTCAATTTATACAGCAATATTATATTCAACAAAAAAGCTATAAGTTCGTAACACGAAGCGCATAATAGAACCATTTCGTTTGCACCCTGTCTCTGCAATTTACAGCTGTTGCAATTTTAAAGAATACATTCAGAAACTTGTTTTGGCAGATACAAAACCGCGTTGGCGTTTCATCGCTGTTTTATTTAAATTGCACAAGTTTGTTACGTTTTTCGGGCAGCAATGTAAAAAGTGCAAATAAGATATTTACGTGTACTAGACGTGTTTATTGTTAGTTGGTTGGGAGTTTTAATTGAATTATCCCGTTTTGAATTTTGGGCTGAAATTGAATAGGCGTTTTATTTGAGATGCTTGGTATTGATTGATCGAAACAACATATTATTATGCTGAGTTTACAAGATCTTATAATCAAATCGGTATAATCCACATTACATGGTATTATTATAAAGTATTCAATTATATTTAGCGTAGGTAAGGTTCTAACAAAGATAGATATATTTTTTAAATTTTCTATTATTATTTACAGATAGATAAACTTTCTAACAGTGTTTTTTCACTTGTGTGAATTTAAAATATATCGTAGGTAATTTTGAATTAAAAATGTGAAATAAACAAATTATCTACATTTTGAATGAAGAAATATACATACAATATTAAATATGAGTTGTCAATTCTATTTCACTCTTTTAACGCGCCTTTCACCTATTGAGCTATTAGTGATATCGCTCGCATACTGCACGTTCTCGTCTAAAATCAAATCATGAAAACACATCGCAAAACTGTTATTCGATGTCTTTCAACATACAATACTAAAGCTTATCTTCAAAATGTACGAACGGCTCGGGTCAAAGGCAACGGCCTACTGCTATATTTGCACTAACACCGGCTCTGTTTTTGTTAGCATAAACATGCTGCATATGCGTTGCATAATTCATACGAATCGCATTTCCAATTTCAGAATTTTTAGATTCGAGGAACGTTTTTGCTAGAGCTGCGCTAATTGTTATTCGCTTCGTACTTTTGATGGGAATATTTAAGAATAGAAATTTTTGAAGGCAGAATGTATAGGCGTGTTTTCATCCCTCACACACACTCACACGAGTACACACATTCATCTAAAGCAAAAAGAATCCAAATATATAAGATATAAGAATCTTTTTCCTAATATTATACCAACACGATTAATTTCATGTTCTTTGTTAATTTTGTTTGTTATAAGAACAAATTAAGTTTATGGTAGAAATTATTTCAATATTTAATTATCTTAAATATTAAAATTCACATATACCACTAATGGGACATAGGCGTATGTCGCCGGGAAGCGTTGAGCCTTTGTTGACCACATTGGCCGAAATCCTGCATTCTGATAAACGTCTCTTGTTGGCTTTATTTATTATAGTATCGGCTTGTTTATGATTTTGCAGCTAAATTTAACTCTCCTTTAGACACCCATTTCAGTTTATTTAAAATCAAATGTCAATTAAATGTGTGTACGTACGTGTGAAGGCACATAACTCCTGACATCTGTGTGATTTCTTGTGATTCTAAATTGGTTTAGACTTACAAGGAAAGCCACGGGTGAAAGCTAATATCATCCATATTTTTATATCCTACTAATATTATAAATGCGAAAGTTTGTAAGGATGTGTGTGTGTTTGTTGCTCTTTCACGCAAAAACTACTGAACCGATTGCAATGATATTTGGTACATAGACAGCTGGACAACTGGAATAACATGTAGGCAACTTTTTATCCCGATATTCCTACGGGATACGGACTACCGCGGAGCGCAGCTAATATACTATATTTTTAATAATTGTCGCTCTTTAAAGACCACACACTACAAGCTTACCCTAGTAACCATCGGCTCACTTGTTTCCTTTCCTACAGCTCATATAAAGTCTTTATGAAAGCCCCTCCATCCAGCAGGATTATACGATTTCGCCAAATAAAGTCCATTCTCTACTCCACACCGACAATATAAAACGTAACAACAGGACTGCGACAGTGTTCCTTCTATAAACTATTTTTAACCTCGCTTACGGAATTACGAATTCAAAAGTGTACTTTGGAGAGTTATCATTTATTACCAAGCATTCTTGTTATAGCATGATGCCCAAAATGCAAAATGGTCACATTATTTCATTGAGTTATATAATTGTAAGATGTCATTTATTCACTGTTAATTTTTTATCTAATCATATAAGCATGCAATATCATTGACCATTTTTTTTTCAATAGAATGTTGAATTGAGTTCATGTATTTAAATGGTGTTATAAATTATCAATATCCCTAGAAATTGGTATAATTGTGCTATGAGCTTTCATTTTACTTCATGCTGACAAAAAGAAACATATATTTGGGTAGTAAAATGAAAACTCGATTTTTTTACATACACATACACTATTATTTATTAAGTTTTAATCAGAGAGAGTATAGTATTTTCTTGTGTTTGATTTTAGGCAAGTATTATACATTTAGAAAAATGTCGGGTTAATTATATAATGAATAAATCTCGTTTAAAAGTCTTTAATTTTAGCGAAAGCATGTTCATAATTCCTAAAACAAAACGGTAGAAAGAAAATTCTTTAACTCTATACAAAAACAGCTTTTATCAATGTTTTTCGAATGAAGAATCAAAACACCATTCGCCGAGGCAACACTATTGTTCTGTGCGATTCATACAAAAAAAAAAATGAATAAAAAACAATAAAAATACGGAAACATTTCGCGAAGTCATCAATCAACAATCACTTTATCGGTTTGTTTTGTTGCAATGTCTACGTTTCACGCTCGGATATGAAATGGAAAAAGTAAAACATTAAATTTTTAAAGTAAAATTGACATTTCGATCGCAAACTGATGTAAACAGATGGCTACTTCGTAGGTACAAATTTATTGACGTTATGCTTGGTAGACATGAACAATTTTACCGCTCAATTTGCTTGCGGAAAATGTATTAGCCTGAAAAATTTAGGAAAATTGTGCTAACTCATGGCAATCGGATTGATTTATATGCTGATTCAGTTTATCAATGTCTGAATTAATTTATTTAAGAAGAAGTTAAATTCATTGTACATATACTTTTTTACGGTATTAATCTCCTAATAAGAATGATATTATCCTCTGTCATATAATACATATATCTCTTGCATCTATCAGATAAAAAGTATGTTGATTTGAACGTTAACAATGCACAAGCATATACACAAAACAAATATCTTGCATAATCGCTTTATTGAGAGCGTTGGGTGGATGAAACTAACTTTGTGCTATGCATATCAATAATTTTAATTTAACTTTCACAACACAACTGCGTCGTTTTTTATTCTGTTGCGGACCTACGTCAAAACGTGTGTATTTAATGGATTCCCTGAAAATTAAGTCAAGCTTCAAGTTTCATGCAAATTTGATGATAATGTTGATCGTGTGTCACCACCGTAACAGGCGATAAACATCGCAACTGCGTTTCACGATGCCGAGGGGATGTGAACCTTATATCCAGGTATATGATAATACCTTAAAGCTTATTTAAATCTGATTTGTTTGCGGAAATTTTATACCTTATTAACTATTCCGAGCTGAACCGATTTAGGTTCAGTTGGCTGCTTTCCAAATGTTTGTAACTATCAGAATTGTAGTTGATCTGGCTTATGCGTCTTTAAGTATGGGTTTAGTTCGCTTGTACTCATATGCGGTACTTCTTCGAACTATTGTCTCTAATGCTCCTCCTAATAGCCAATTATATTACGTAATAAGGTGCAATTTAACCAATGCATGTAGGGTTGAACACGACTAGATATTAAGATATGATATTTAAAACCTTTTGAATCGATTTTTACTTCTTAGAAGCGTATAAAATAGAGCAAAGAAGGATACTTTAAATTAACACTTCGGAAATATCATAACTTTCGGTATAATATTAAAGTACTAGATCTATTGTGGAACAGCCGACTCATCATAACTTATTTAAGCGCAAGGCTCTTGTTGGCGGAGATATTTCCAGATTTTTCTATTAATAGTCAATGGCTAGCCTTGTTAGATCTGACTCGGCATTTTTTATCTCTCTAATTCCTCTTAATTAATGAATGATAGCGTATTATTATCACCAAGTATTCATTTTACGTAAGTAGTATATGTAGCAGTGTTGGCTCAGTGGTGAGAACCTCGGACTTCAAAATCGATAAGCCGGGGTTTGAGACCGGGCGAACGTGCAGGAAATAAATAGATTTTTCAATTTATCTGTACATGTGGATAGCATTACCACTGCTACATAATTAAATCGGTTAAAGAAAACATCGTGAGGAAACCGGCATGTCCAAGAATCAAAAGTTCAACGACATGTGGTATCTGCCAATCCGCACTAGGCAAGCCTGGTGGATTATGGCCTGAACCCTCATAGGAGGCCTGTGTCCCAGCAGTACCCTGGCCTCTAAAAAACTGTAATTAGTTAAGGATTGAAATTATTTCCACTGTGTTGGGTATACTCTAACTTAGGGATCACTGCAAGTTTTATCAATTACATTCAGTAGTCTTTGAGATAAAGGTCTCAATAAAGCATTGGGAACATATATGGGCTTTTCGGACTCATTTTATGATAATTTTTTTATGTAATGAATAACGTACACAGTTTTCATAAAGCGATATTAGCATGTATTAAAGATAATCAGTTCTACAGCGGTGACTGCAAATAATTTACATATGAGTCAAAGCAACTTCCAAGACACTCTTTCACGCTTATCTAAAGCTAAAATAAATCGCGTGTGAAAGTCTGATACAGCGTTCAACGTATAAAGTGCCGTCTTGAGATTGAAATGCTTCGCGAAAATTGCTTTTACCGTTTTTGAGTGAATGAAGTTTATAGACTCTGTTTATGGCATTGACAATGTACGACGTGTATTTGATTTTGCGTGCTTGCGATATGTAACATTGCGTAAATAAAACTTTATGTGCAAATAAGGAGGTCTTAAGCATCCTTTTCGGTCCTGGGTTCGATTCCCGGTGGGGACGCACAAAAAAAAAAAAAAATGTCTCGGTCTGGCAGGACACAGAAGGCTGATCACCTACTTGTCCATAAAGAAAATCGATCAGTGAAACAGATGTATATCATCTGCCCCATACCCCACTAGGGGACACGGGACTTCACTTTAAGCATCCTTTTCCATATCCTACCCAGTCCTTTCCTTTCCCATCGTCAGTCCTGTCTTCATCCCTTTCCATTTATAGTTGGGAATTCATTTGTAGAGGTGAGAATTCATGGTCACTGGTAGCGCTTATCATCAGGCGACTCACCAGTTCCTTGGCTCACGATGACATTACAAAATAAATAATAACCTTCGTGTAGATTTCTGAGCTGATTATTAAAACAATGTCACGCTTTAGAATATTTTAACGGTTTTCTTTAAAAAAAGATACATTTCGTTCTTTAAACGATTCAAATTCATCACAAATTCCAATATTGTCACATACCATCAGTCAATTTAGTTCATAAAGCAATTTATTGGTATGTGACCTTATTATGTTGGGTAAGCGTTGTGGAATGTTTGTGGTTCAAGTGCTATTTATACAGATTGAATGATTAAACCCCGTATTTGGTTCGTGATTACTAATTTCATCTTCGTTTGAGCTATAAGTGAAAACCACATATGGGTGTGTAGCTTACCCTTGACAGTTAGCAGCAATGATATGAAACATTCCGAATGCGTAATTTCTTTTCTAATATTTTTAAATCGCGACAAATCTTTATAAATAAAATGATATTAAAACCCCATCTATTTGTATGACACATATGATATTTTAAGAATCCTATCCTATCCTACTATTATTATAAATGCGAAAATTTGTGAGGATGTTTGTTACTCTTTCATTACTGAACCGATTGCAATGAAATTTGGTATGAATAGATAGCTGAACAACTGGAATAACATAAAAGCAACTTTTTATCACAATATTCCTACGGGCGTATCCCATAGGAATTACGCGGGTAAAACCGCGGGGCGCGGTAGTTTTAAAAAATAAATAATGCATTTTTGTGCATGTGACTTGATTTTGTTAAAAAAAGTACATCATACTAGTAGTCATACTACAAGCAAATAGAAATAGTGTGCAATTATAGAAATATTAAAAGTAAATACTTCGATACTACCGTTTATATACCTAACAACGTCCTTAAAAAAGAGAAAAGTGAACAAACATTATCTTACTTGAGAGGAACACATGCTAACCCAACACTAATATTGTCAAAAGGTAAAAAAATAAATTTCACAATAGGCAGATGATATATAACAAAAAATTTGAATACATACACACGCAAACATGAACGAATTCATCATAATTAATAAAATATTCCGACGCCGAGTCTCAGATAACCCGCATTACACATGTGGGCTATCTAAATTTTACATCAGCTCACAAAAATTCAACTCATTCAGGGCTGCCATCGTGACATTTTGTACAACTTTACGAGGGAATTTTTTAATCGCATAAACCCTATTGTTACGACCTTTTCTCGTCAAAGGAATACTTGTGAAACTTGGCGAAGATATTCGCATTGCTTCGTGTGTTACTGGATTTAATGTTTGTGTAGTTTGTGTTATGCTGATTCATGTTTTTATTCCGCTGTGACGTTTAGTGATATGACTGTTCTTGTGACTTTAATTTTTTCGACTGTATTAGAAACTGATGCAATAAAATGTAAAAATCGATAACAACTGTAATTTATTTATTTTATTTCATTCAAATCAAGTCACTGAATTCATTCTAACGTAAAAGTAGGTGTTCGCCCTGATTTCACCCGAGTAGGCAATTTTTATTATATATCTTTATATACATAAAATTCACGTGTCAATGTTAGTTACCGTACTCCTCTGAAACGGCTGGACCGATTTTTATGAAATTTTATGTGCATATCGATTAGACCTCAGAATTGGCCAAATTCTACTTTTCATACCCGTAAATGATAAGAGTAAGGCAGAACAGAGCTTGCCGGTTCAGCTGGTATTATTATATAATTTAAAAAAGTTTATTAAAAAAAAAATAAACCTAATAAAGTTAATCCGTTATCGGGCTGTAAAAGGTGTAACTTAACTTAACTTTCTTTTATACAGTGCGAATACATATGCATATTATAGAAAAACTAATGCATCATTTAAATTGTTATAAATGCGATTTTTTTTAAAGTTGCCAGCACTTGTTAATACATTATTTCTGAAATAATTAATCCATAATATAAAAATTTATGAAAGTCAATAGGCATTTGTCTTATATTCTAAATTCAAATATATTTGCAATTTACTTTTTGGACGCAACCCTATCAAGCCAAAAGCGCACTGCGACAGTCGCGAAATTGTAATAGTACCTCGGAGTATTCTAAATTGCGTATTATTCTTCCTTTACCTCTGAAAAAACTAAATGATGCAAAATATTTTACATTCATCTGTATTTTATACAGATCTAGATAAAATGTCCAATATAATTTATAAACTGGAGTAGCTAGTTTTCTGTGCAGACCATGCCTACAAAGCCCCGGATTTTAGCTACCTATACATTTAATTTACCATACACGATAAATAGGCTCGTATTCGATGCAATTGTTTATTGTCAAGAAAAAAACAAAGTTCTTACAAGTTTAATATTTTTACGCCATTTTTCTCAAATCATTATGTTGTTTTTTTATTGCTGAAAAGTCAGTAGTGTTCGTTCAAAATGAGTGAAGAAAGAATAAGCGAAAACTCATAGTGCCTACATAGTTTTTAGCATACTATATTATATATGTAGACATCAGAATCACCAGAATCTTTAGTACTTAAGTTTTAATTAGTTAAAAATTATAATCTTCAAGAAGTAATAGCCTGTCCATCGTTTTATAGTAAACCTATTAATATACAGAACGCGTCATGTATTTTCTTCATTGCAACAACGCGCCGAGGTCGAGCAGTAAGTACGAGTTATGTGGTCATTCTGTGATTGCCATAACGTATCGTGAGCGTTTTGTCAGAGCCATAACAATATTTTTCTATGCCATAAAATATAACAGACCTGGCCTGACGGTAAGCGATCATCACCGCCTATGACTACACATCGCCATGTAGGCCTAATTCACGCCGAAGCGTGGTCGACTGGCACATGTAAGATAACTCGGATTTCGTGGCATGATCTTTCATTGTGACCACAACGCGTTGTGAGCAATTTTTTCGTTCAATGACCGTTATCTTAGCGAAGCATATTATATAAGATATATTCGCCAAGTGTGAGAAATGGTCGCAAACTTTTTATACCCTTAAATGATAAGGATAAGAATTTACTGACGGAACGTCGTTTACCGAATTAGATAGTAAGTACAATGAATATTTCATGGCTATTACATAAAATAGAGTAATACTTGTCTGTATGTAGTTATGAAAAAAACAAACGATTCGAAATTCGAAATACGAAATTTTTATCGACAATTTTTCGTCATTTTTCTGAGCTAGTATGTATTGAGTGTAGTTGATACAAACTTGTTAATGCTTATACGCTATCAATAAGTAGTACCACATACTCAGCCCTTCCTCTTCCTGTAGGAAACAACCCTCTTGACGGCTTACCTTTCTATACGTTTTCGTTTATCTATACATAAGCTTCAATCATATCTGCTCCTTGTAAGCAAAATATGTTCTATAAATAATTTCATTATAAGTACAAAATATTAAATGAAAAACAATTAGATTTTTGGGTATTAAAACAACCAATTGATTGGCTTTTTCAATCACCTATACTACAAACTTTGTTTACATAACAAAGCATATAATTTACCAACACCTACATTGTACATACACACGCGCGTGTGTGTGTGTATGATTAAACTTTTCAACAAAAAGTCCTCCACATAAAAGTAGTAAATAATAATAGTAACTTACTTCAGTTTTTAACAAAAATAGACTTTGGTGCCTTTTATTGTTTTTCTTATTTTGACACTGATTTCATCGTAAATCCCTCAAATATTCTAAGCATTATTACTGCTCTATTTAGTGCTTACATCACCAATTAATTAAATAAAATAAAAATACGTTATCAATTAATGTTTATTCGTTCAATACAACGGATAAATCTAAAATGTTTTCAAAATTAAACAGAAAGATTAGTCTATGTTTATTTGAAATGTGTATTAAATTGTCAAAGTACTTCTAGAATTGGAAGAAGCTTGACGTGGTCCACTGATATGGAATAAAACAAAACAGAAAATTAAGTCTGTACTTTATAGAAATAATTTAATTTAGCCCCACTGACAATATTCACAATAGCGTTACTGGTGGAAGGAAAATTTAAAAAGGTAAAATCAGCTTAAAAGTTTAACCATTTCAAACAAAAATCAACTTTAGGAGGTGGTGTTTGTGTTAAAAATAAGTTGTGAATCGACAAAGTCGCTGTCTTTGTCTGTCCCTATGCAGGGACATAGGGATGTATACTTAATTCTTTAAAACTAAGCAACGTATTCTGATGGATTTTTATAATAGAGAGAGAGATTCAAGAGAAAGGTTTGTACGTATTATTTTTTTGTCAGCAATAAGGCAGAATGATACACATGTGTCAGGAATGTATTTTTATATCCAAGAACTATTGGCGAGTAAGCGCTTACTATCCTGTCCCAATCTTCCTCCAGCATATTTCGCTGGGTAAAATAACATCAATACAACATCAAATCTTTATATTTGCGTGTTAATATATTTGTGAAGAATTACGCTTTTCTATGATTTGATTTGATTTAAACAGTACAAAAATCGCATATCACAATTTTGAAAGAACATAAATATAATCTAGACTATGAATGAGCTCCTTTTTCGAACGATACGACGATACATTATTTTATTATGAAGTTATACATAAAATAGTTATAATGAAATACTATACTTCTTATTGCACTGACCCCAAAGACACAGACCCCTCACATCTCGATATTTCTTTCTAATATAGTGCAAAATTCGCAGTATCTATTCAAGGAACAACCATAAATACGTTATCATGTGAAAATTGTAGCGAAACGAATCGCAAAGATTGGAAACTTCCCACACTTCGGAACTTCGATAATTTACTGGAGATCTTAAAAGTTCACAAGTGTACGATGAACGTAGATATTGGAAACAAGACTCATCCAAAGAAGAACAATAAATTTATTATGAAACAAGAGTCGTAAAGCGGACGGACAAATTAAATTTTTAAAATTCGAGATGAACATTGCAGAAAGTTTGCGGTCCGCATAAATATGTAGGTTTTATGAAAGCATCTGCTCTTGTTTTTAAATGGTTATATTATTTTTTATATTGATTAATGTTTAGCTTTGTGTAAGGAAAAAATCTAATCTAAAGACATGGCTAAAAGCTTGTGCTTGTGAACAGTAATGGCGGATATTATTTACAAAAAGAAATTAGTATAATTTGGACTCGAATAACATAATATTCGAGTCTTAAAAGGACATTATAATTACGTTATTGAGATTACACAATATCGAATCTGTAATATTTATGATTTACATGAGTGATGCATAAAATAAAAGCTTATAAAATTTTATGTGCAGAAATATTCGCTTTCTGCTTCTTCAAATGCTTTCATCTTAATAAATGTTTTATCAATACAGCGCGCCAGCAAATTAATTCAATTAACAATGCAAACCCAATATTTCCAAAATTATTAATGCAAATTACGTTTCCTTTGGACTTATCAGTCTTATGTTATTTGATTTTGCATAATATCAAGCCAACGAAATACTCAGACGGTCTTTGATGAAAGCTGAAGATGTGGCCTTCAATATAGTACAATTCGTTTATTTGTTATTAAGGAAATTAAGTTTATCTTACGAAAAGGATAGTAATAAGCTTTGCTAATAAATGCATATGGTTATCAAAGGTTTTAATAGAAAATACCTTTGGCAAGATATGTAACGTTACGCACACTGCCTTTTAAACGCAATGTTATCTTATGTTTCATGATTTCTAGAGTTCTTAGTGTATATCACCAGTATCACCTAAAACGCGTTCAGTAGAACTCAGTTCTATTTAAATAAGTTTACATGACAGTACTGAATTCGATTAGAGGCAATCAATACAAATAAAGATAAGAACTGTGAAGGGAAAGGAAGAAGATACGAGCCTCCCGCTCCCCCACTCACCGAACGAATCACAGTAGTATACAGTAGCATACTACTGTGATTCGAAATAGTAATTTCACGCCAGGTTTCGGTGTGGGTGGGCGTGTGATAGGCGAGCTGGCCCAATTCGTGCCGAAGCGTGCTAGACTCCCAAATTTAAACTACTATAAAACTATAAAATAAAAATAATTAATGATATGTTAAGTTTATGTTTTATGAGATACAAAACTTATTACCAATTTCTATATCTTTATAATTTAAAACGTATCTATTTGGTTTCCAAGTTCTATTTTCATTTACTCTTAACAGCGTTAATAATCTCCTTTTTATAATTTAGATAGATAGATATATTCTAATAGCTGATCCACGCCACTTCGTCTGTTCTCAAAAGGAATATTTTGCAACTTTTTGCTTTCCTATTCCGGTCCTATTGGACGTAGGACGACTATCCAATTGAATACGAATTTACAATTCGAACATAGCGACTCTTTGTAAAACAAATGATTTCTATATATTCGTTTACAGTAATATCAAGATTACATTTCTAAGTCGATTCATCGAATCAAAGACTTCTAAATCACATAGACGGGCGACATAAAAAGCGAAATAAAAATGAGTGTAACATCAAAGCATCCATTATGGCAAGTATTGTTTCGAGGTAAAGCATTCCACATTTGGCAAACAATAGCAAGTCGGGAGCCAACAATGAGTCGAACGGAAAAACTTTCAGACCACCGTCTTGTCTGCTACTGACCGAATTATTCAACGACTCTTGGCTACTGATATTTGTTACAGTGAATTCGTTTTACAAGATGGATTATGGATTTATTTTAGAGTTCTGTACCCATTGCCGTAGGTAACATTGAGGTAAAAAATGTATATCTCATGTAAAGTACATCAATATATACAATAAGAAATAAACATATAAATTTAAAGAATAGACCGACATAAACGATATAAAACTATTTGACTTTAGTTTTATAGCATTATTTCAATGCTTTATAAATAAGAAATTTTGAAAGAATAGAAAAAAATGATCACGAGGCGGAATTCGAACCCGCGTCTTTTTACCAAATCGTAGCAATAGTAGATAAACCGTAGATATAAAACTATTTTGAAAATTATAGTCACAGTTTGATTAATGGAACATCGGTCAAACTATGGACAATGGAACATTGCCATTTTTTGAAGTATCACCTATTTAGTTGCAATTCATAGTAACACAAACAATATATAACACGGATATCAATTATCAATAGAGATTATCATTGCACGTAAAAATATGACATGTTTTTAAAATCCACACATTCTATGTCATGGACGCTCGATGGAATTAAGATAGAAACTCGTTATAAAATATGTTTCGTTCAAAATTTTGAAAGAGAAATGGAGTGAGCTCCATTTAGTATCGACGAAATAGGTCAATATTGACTTTCATGGAAGCGGGAGAAATAAAAATCCTCTAAATTTAGAGCAAGTTTATAATTCTTGATCATCGCACGTGTATACGATTTAAATGGAATCATTTAATAGACCGTTTCATAAATAATGACTATTTGAAAAATGGAAAAGAAAAACATCGTCCGTAAGTGGGACCCGCACCACGGTATGTCCTTCTAAGCGGTTTCGCATTCCTTAAAATATTTCATGCATTTATAATTTTCGTTGAATGATCTAAATTTTTTTCTGTTCAAATAACAATAGTCTGTTCCAATTGCATCTCCTTAAAATCAAATGATATGATACTTTCTTTCGGTAGGTGCTCAAAATAGAAATAGACATCATGTAACATATTATATCAAATAATAATTTAACAAAACCTCATCAAATTTAACACAATAGTGTTATTATTATTATTGAGAAAGCAACGTGATATTTCGAAACAAAAAATGGGTCATTGCATGCTGAGAATTTTTAATAATGCACGTGTATAAAACCATTTTGTTTTGTGTTTTTAATTGATAAAATTACTCTAAATTAACTGATGAAGCCGCCATTTTTAAGGTTTATAAGCTTATCTGTATGTTTGTTTATATCCATATCACTCTTGATTCACTTTAAATGGATTAACTTAGACTTTGCACGATTGATGACAAATACAATAATATCATGAGCTTAACTTGTTATCCTGATTGGGATCGCCAAAATTAACTAATTTCCTTTCTCCTCGTGTTTTTTTTTTTCTTCAGATTTTTTATATTTTGGTTAACAATTTCTTTGTATTTATTTAAAAATAATTGTTTTTAGTGGTTCAGTGGTGAGCACCTCGGACTCAAAGTTTATAAGTCGGGGTTTCGAGCGGATTTTTCAATTTATCACCACTGTTCTAACGATGAAGCAAAACATTGTGAGGAAACCAGCATCTCCGAGTGTAGCATCACAGAGGTGGTGGTATACTTTCTGAAACAGATCCATTATCGGTATCATACATCTTCGTGATGAGATGATCGATTTAAGCCTTGGAGATACACCGGTATCTATAATATATCTATATAGTATAAGGTTACCGAACCTTACTATGTTTTTGTTTATAGTTAAATAAAAACAATTAGAATTGTCATCGAACAAATATTATATAACTTTGTTTCGTTTTCAACCGACGTCCCAAAAACGAAGAAATCTCACAATTGGGCCGTCTTTTTTTGGTTTTGGTACTCGATATTTCCGTGAGTTTTCGAATGACGTTATTCCTTTTATGTGTGATATTAAGTTGCTGTTATATGGTCCAATTTTATAATAGGCTTACCCCCCTCAAGGTGTTGGTGGCCTATTTTGTAGAAAATAATGGAAACTTTTTGTATAATTTGATTTTCTTCTATGACATATACACTACCACACCAATCACAATGCTGAGTCTAATACATATTGATATCGTTATCGGTATCTGCATGATTTTAGTGCATTAGTGTTCATTTTCCTACTTTAAACGCTATCGGCACATAGCCAGATTATCTAGCTTAAATTGCAGGTTTTCAATCGCGTGCTTTAAAACACTCAACTGCAATGCATTCCCATTTTAGTAACTTCATCAAAATTTTGAATCGATTCATTTTCAGATTATAGAGAATGAATTGGAATTTGAATAATTATTGTTGGTAATTTTATGTAATTCATGTTAAAGCTGACATTAGGCGGATAATATTAATTATTATTATAATACGATATTAGTAATTGAAGCGCTTACGTCTCTTACAATTATTTGTGACTTAATATTATACTGTTAATTATTCTCTAAAAAAATTTTATTAGAAAGTTATTAAAATGATTGACAGTTTTCTAATGTTTCATGCGCGGCTGGAAATACCATCTGGGGCATTTATCTTATATTAAGTTTAATCATCCTATACTAGCTGAATATATTCCATAGGCTTCAAGACCATACATTCATCACGTATGTTCGATTTCTTGAAGTTCCTTACTTTATTTCGCATTCTGCTTTTTTATTTTAAAGTCCGCATGATGTGATGGTAAGTACTACCACCGCCCATAAGCATTTGCCTTTCGCTTCTATAAAACCTCCTTACATACGACATACGAGATAAATAAATAGCTATATGGTTATAAAACAAATTCGTATGTAAAATATAGACGTGTATCGAGACGAGAGGTGGTTTCAATAAAGTTATTATAAAGAGATTTCATCGCTCAGTGGCAATATACAGGTTTCTAAAGAGCTGTCTACCATTTTAATTAAATTTCTTATAATAATAAATAAAAGATTATAAACTTAATTATTGCTTCTGAGCTTATTTATTGAATATATTGATTCATGCCTATTATAGTTAACATTATTTCATATTTTCCAATTGCAATCAGACTACGGCAAATGATCACATTGACGTCATTGCCATTTGAGGGAGTTGATCAAGTGCGAGTTGGACACGGTCTGGAAAAACGTAGCAAAAACAGATTGATCATAATTTAATTGCAGAAATTCTTCTTTAATCATCATGTCATGATGTCACATTCAAGAAATTATATTCTAAAAGGTGAACCTAACTAAGATGAACGCACTTACGAATACACATAAAGACTCTTTTTCATCGCTCAACATTAGATCCTATAACGTTCTACCACTAAAACTATCCAAAGAAGTTATTCATCAAATAACTGACGTACTGATTCATATCTCCACGGCTATATTAAACGCTCCGAGACTCAGAGCCCGCAATATGTGTACGAAAAACTGAAGTAGCTGGCATATTGCCGAAAGCTTGAGTAATGCTGACTTCTTATAGGATATATTCACTTCTTAGAGTATTTTTTTAATATATCTTTTCGAATTTTCTTTATAGAATATTATTTAAGATAGATTTTTTTTATGGTGTGTGGGAGATTAGTGCGCATAGGCACGACCTGGGCCAGCTCGCACCAGATTAGGTACCCCCACATTGTAGAGTAAGTACCGGACATCGGTTTAAAATAGTACGTACAAATGCTTTATCTATGTTGTTTTTTATGTAGATGAAAAAAAAAATTCTTAACTAAAGTAAAATAAATTTATTTTGTGTAAAGTTTGAAGAAAAGCAAAGGTACTTCAGTATAAAAATAAATTAAAAAAGCGTGTAAACTATTTTATTTCGTAAAGGCAATGTTTCATTTCAACCATTTCTTGGCAACATTTTATTTTCAGTTCTTGGGTATTTAATAGTAGAAATGTAATTTTAATCTCATGTTTTAAGTCAAAATATGACTTGTTGCTAATATCTCAAAGGATTCTAAGAGCTCTTCCTGCGAGGCATGGCCGTGTAATTCAATAAAACGCATTTGCAAGTTAAATTCCAGTTTAAATAAGGGTTTGCTTCGGAAGTTACACCTCCATTGCCGGAGATATTATTCTATAAAGCATTCAGTTTGTTGTAATTGAATTAAATATATTTTGTCAGAGGCGATACTGAAGTTTTCAAGTCGCTTGTTTGCATAATTGGCGCGAAATTCGCCGTTCGGTGTTGTTTATTTGTTTATGGAATATGAATAGAAAATTCTAGAAAAACGTTTCGCATTAAATCTCATAATTTGAATGAATATTGCATTCGTTGAGGAAAAGCTTGAAGGTACCTATTCATAATAATTATTGTTTTTCTAATACGTTATCTTCAAAATCTGTAAATTTAAGTTTACAGCAATTTAATAATTCAAAAAAAAATGTAGCTGGCGGTTTGACGTAAACGATCGATCAATTTCTATATTTCAAACAGTAATAATTATCAAATAACAATAGTTTCATTATTATTTAAGAATAAAGGTAGCTGACATGTCAATAACCACAAAAATTAATTCAGCACATATAATTAAACATCCACCGGCCGAATAATTCCACGAAAACCATACATTCAAATGCTTTTTCATGCTCGAACTGAAGTAAATGTATTGATTCACAAAATGGTTTATGTTGGCGCGGAATGCACTCGAACTGCGGTTAAGCTTACCACATAGGGTACGCACCATGCATTCGACGAATAGGTGTTCAAACATACAATGTACTGAATATGCAGATTTGGATTAAGTTTAGTACTGAACGCTGATCGAACGCGGTGTAATTTTGGATGCGAGTATAATAGCGTTAGCGCCTGCTTATTGTCCTACTGGATAGGGGAAAATTAAAGAGACCTTGTATAGATAGTGTATAGTTAATCATTTGGTTTGCTGACCAGTTCAGTGTGTGAGTGGAAAGGGATGTTTTTGTATAATTTATGAGACTATTGGATAAGTGTGTATTTCGCTAGAGGCGTACGTATAAAGACTATTTACGTGTTAAGTTTTAATGTGGTCATCGTGAATTCTTTTTTGTTTATAAATTTTTTTGTTATTTTATTAAATACTTTTTTCTATATTATGCGTTTATGTAAAGTACCAATTTTCTATAATCAACTATTTTATTGAATTATTATGTCGAAATATAAGATGAATTTGAAAAAGTGTCAAAGCTTCCAGATATTTGACATTACGTACAGGTCACCCAGATGGGGCAATAGAGATCTATTGCCGACTATGACATAAAAAAGAGTCAAATGTATTTAGTTTTTCGTTGAATCGTATAGCAAATAGTAACTCATAATAATAGAGCATCAGAGCATCAAGCAATGTAACTGAAGGTATCGTCTGATAATAAATTTTGGAAACAAAACTATGAGTGAAAAACTATGACTCAATTAGTTCGTAAAAGTGTTGTTTCGTAAGTATTATTTTTTATTCTTACACAAGTTTATCAAAATTACCATGAGATTCATAAAAATAACTGGATCCTTTAAATGGTAAGATAATTAAAGATAATAAAAAATAAGCACACAAATTTCTATAAGCACGACACAAATTCGCATACTCACACGCATACGTTACAAATATTACTCGCAGGTCAGTGTGAAAAAACAAAGAGGTTTCGAACCACGGACGAACATTGTTATTGCAATGCAGGCCATTGTTTATAAAAATCATCAATTAAATAATAAAATTTTACATTTCGCGCTGAGTTATGGAAGGCAGTAAAATCACAGTTGGAATCACAGCAGTCAGACGTCCAACGCTTCAGCGGCTCCACAATTGATAGCACTATCGTTGAAAATCCTTCTTGAATTATGACGGCTAAGCTATTGTGAGTTGCAAATGAATGGGGCAACAGGAGTACTGTTTCGTCAGTGTGTCACGTCTGTTGGAATGTCCTGAGACTTTTTGCTTTCATGATTATTTAATCTATTCGTTGCTCCTGTCAGTGTAACCTCTAGGTGAAAAGGGCTTTTTAAGTTCTGTAATGGATGTTTTCATTCACCTTTTCGAGCAGTAGTGATGTGGATAATATAAATGGAAAAATCACTTCTTCCAGTTTCCCCTGTTCAGCTGCTAAATTACTACTAATTATAACTTCTTCTCGTTTATATGTTTTTTCCCTGCTATTTATCTTCAACACATCCTGCTTATATTATAAATGCGAAAGTGTAAGGATGTGTGGGTGTTTGTTGCTCTTTCACGTAAAGACTGCTGAACCGATTGCAATGAAATTTGGTACGTAAACAGCTGGACAAGTGGAATAACATATAGGTAACATTTTATCCCGATATCCCTACGGGATATGGACCTACGTGGGTGAAACCGCGGGGCGCAGCTTGTTCATCTATAAAATTATATTTTTTTATGATCAAGTTTTATATTTGTACATTCTTGATTTTGACTCATTTTACAAAAACGACAGACTTTGAATCAACACGAATATCAAACGATTTATACTCTAAATCATAGCAATAAAAGCCGTGGATATTTTACACGTGGCGTTGGTGTAAACAAAATCATTTGAAGGACCCGCGATGTCCATACTTTGGCGTCAGTAAATGCCTCTATTACATCTGGATTAATTTGATTAATACATGACTCCATTTTGATTGTGGCCTTGCTATTTAAAATTTAATTTAGACTGAATGTTTGGTCGCATTATCATGGTATTTATATAGGTCTAAGTTATTATTGTTTTCTTTATACGGGTAGATAAGAGTCATAATGTCGAAGAAGGATGCAATACCCTGTGTATTACATTATGATAGATGGAGCAGATTAGTTTTTAATTAATTATGATTCTTTTAGTTCACTTTTAGTTTATTTAGTTCATGTTATAAGTGCAAGTCTAAGCGATCAATTCTTTTTCAGCTACGACACGCGAGTGCCAGGGCCAACCGGGCACTGGTCAGATGATACTTTCGGCGAGCGGGCACGATGGGTCGGCCTGCCCACATCATCGCTGCACGTGCGAGACATACAGTCAAGGGACAGAGCCATCTATCGGTGCCGAGTCGACTTCCAAGTATCGCCTACGAGGAATTATCGGATCGCACTGGATGTTATCGGTTCGTATACAAAGGAATTAGATACTGTAGTGATGAGAATTTCATTGTTTCAAGGAAACCTATTTATATTGGTCTCGTAGGGGGTTGTAGTTAAATATAGATAGGGTCAGTAGTCGTCGTAGGTAGCGTCAAATATAAAGTGACTATTTGATACTACCCAATTAAGTCGTATTCTACAAGTTTTATAATATAGCAGAAGGTAATATTTCCATCACAATTATTTATTTTTTATGTCATAACGAGCAACCGAGCTGGTTTTGCCTGATGGTAAGCGCCCATTAACATTCGCAGAGGTAAAAACCTAAGGCGTTAAGTATACGTTCCCTACTTTTAAGGGGTAAGGAATAAAGAAATGAATGACGGCAGGAAAGAGGGAATGGACTAAAAAAGGGTGAGGAAAAGGAAACTGGCCTACGGTTCTCCACTCACATGGTACTATTGACATGGTAATATTGCACGTTGATATTCTGTGGTGGTGTGGTACCTTCGCACCCCAATTCATGACAGAACTTGTGACTCCCACACTAAAAAACTTTAAGGTAGAAAGCTTCCTCATGTTCTTCTGTAAAATCACTCGTGTTTACCAAAATGAAAGAGGTCAAAACAACCCAAAAAACATACAGTTACAACACCAGTAAAGACGTCCTATTTTATGACACTATGTGTTCATTGTAACAACAGCACAAAACCTTATAAATTCCAACGTGCGAGAACAAAGAAGGCGCAACCTTTGAACCTTTATCATCGCCGCAAAAATTCTCAAAACTTGAAGTCTCGTACAATGAGATAAGTGTCAAGAGCTCTGCTTGTATCAAGTGTAAGGAATATCAGGTGGCCACGCATGCTGAATAACAATAGACATAGTTTAGTACATTCATGTGAATTAGTATAGCCTAGTACTTGACAGTAATTAATTCGTAGTTCACACGAATTGAGTCAGTGCCGCGTTTCAATGTGTATTAAAACACGACTTGTATATATAGTTTCTTGTAAGAAGTTTATAGAAAATGCGACTATTGGTTATTTTAGTTGTAAATAAATTAATATACAAAATGTAGGAACTAAAAATTTAAATTTTCAAAATAGGCTGGAGCTGTCTATACACTGATGTACCGACTGATTGAGTTGCTTCTCAAATATCTATACGACAAATATATAGCTGCAAGTTTTGTAATTTTTTTTACATATATATGTGTGTACCACGAGCGAAACCGGTAGTACATATTATATATATTGTGTCCAATGAGGCAGTACACAACACTATGACGGCTAGCCGCAAAATCATAGGCCAACACACATTTTATAACCAATAGTAAACTTTTCAATGTCTTATTAATTTATTGCTTTTTCAAACGTATCGCAACTTCATTTAGCCCATGATATCACGTGAACGCTTTACATAAAAGTAACGAAAGACGAAATACCTCGCAAATGTATGCCGTAGAAAGACGCTTTAAATTCTAATGTCATAGCGGAAACAATGTGAATATTTTCAGAAGGAAATGCGTGTCGTATGATGTTACCAGCAAAGATAAATGTGTTAAAAGGTTTCGTTATTTTTTCTCGTGTATACGACAAGCGAAAAGGCGTCCTAAGCCTTCTTGATTGCAGTATAACATTTATATTCTTGGAATTTTATAATGACGTCATAGGGACACTGCGTTGCATACTGTTTGGGACTTATCGTGATATATTCAGGGGCTTACTCCCGACAGTATCGAGATCTAATTCAATCGAGCTGTATTCGAGTGAACACTCAATTTACCTATCGAAAGCTAAGCCAGCACACGATTGGGCTATGGTTCAATATTAAATTATTGAATAAACTTAAATTATCATTTTATCATTCTATTGTAGGAGTCGAGCATGCTTCGGCACGATTTGGGCCAGCTCGCTCCAGAAAAGTACCACACCTCCACAGAAAACTGGCGTGAAATAATAGCTTGCTATTGTGTTTCGTACGATGAGTGAGGGAGCCAATTTCCTTCTCCTAACCCTTTCCAGTTCATTATTTCTTTCCAGTCGTCAATCCTTTCCTTATCCCTTCCGAGTCTCTGCGAATGTTCATGGGCGGTGGTGATCGTTAACCATCAGGCGAACCACCAGCCAGTGGCCCGCTGTGACATAAAAAAATATCATGTTGCTCAAAAGAAATTATATACTCGAACGATAATTTTGCCTCTATTCCGGTAATGGTTGAAGGTTAGGAATTCAAAAACGAGCCCGAATCAAAATCGAGTCGATTACGACTTGAACAGAAAATCAATGTTGGTGGTAAGGCTCCGGTTTCTAGTTGCATATTATATTTCTAGCGATATAATTTCTATGAAATGCAGATATGTCAGCAAACTAAATACTAGAATATTAATTCCTATAATCGTGTATAATCTAATATTGATAACGGAACAAATACAGAACGTCTGTTTGTATCAATTAGACCTTTGATTTATAATAACGTTTACATACACGCTTTAAAATTCAATCCGTTTTTGTAAAAATAATAATTTAAAGGATGAAATAATTAATAACTTATTGAGGGACGGTGCTCAAGTCAATAAAATAATAAGGCTTATAATACTACAAGAAGCATAAGAAATAAATTTGGTTGAATATTTATTACAGCTAGAGAAATAAATTCCGTGGCAACAACTGAATGAAATGTCAAAATAATACAACAATATTTGGAGTGGCATAAATAACAATTATTTGATAGTGTTCTGTCCAATTTATCAATATCCAATGATTAATATTTCAGTGACACTCTTGTAAATGACGACTTCAAACTAATTTTGTTATCTGTGTTGCCTTATAATAATACTTGTGCAAATTTTCCTTTTGAGTATAAGCAATTTTTTCTATAACATTTAACTCACTGTTGAAGTAAGTCCTGGAATAATGATGTTTATACAATAATTTTAGGAGAACTTAAATGATATTATATAATTATTATGTATGTATTATGTAGATCATTATTACAGAAACTACAACGTCAAAATCTAAAAATCTCTTTTTATACCGGTTTCACTTAAGGAGGAGTATTTATTACATCAAAATTGTTGACTGAGTGAATAAATAGGGTTACATTGTAGTCTTTTGTTAACAACTGACATGAAAAAAGGAGGAGATTGTCAATTCTACTGTATTATTTCATCGACTGGGAGAACCGATTTTGATGATTCTTAATTTATTTGAAAGCTGAAAGTGTCTCTTTTAAATTTTCTACTTCTGACAATTAGAAGATAGCTGAATTTATTATAATAATTATTTTAAACTCATACATGCAATGATTAATGTTAGTGATACTTAAATTCAAAATAAGCTACATACGTATGGTACAAGATAAGTACATAAAAAGTCAATTCTATGACACTCGAATGACAGTAAGAGGCGGAATAAAACCTATGATATAATTTTAACACTTCAAAGTTAAATCAAATAATGAAGCAATCAACATAATAAAGGCCTCATCAAACAAATGAAAGCTTATTTTTTCTTATAAGAAATAAGCTAAAAACAAGGGACCAGAGACTCGGGTAATCACGATAAAACAGAAATAGCGATAAAGTTGACCCTTCTTTATCCTGATATCAACGCGGAAATTTCATACCAGAATAGTGTAAGAGCTGGGGCTTAAAATAAATTGCATTTGATCCGAAACGTTGGTTATTGAATGGATAAAGATAGTGGGTTGTGGCAGGCATATATCGGAAATGGTATATTGTTTAGAAATCAATAATTCACGTTATTACATTTTTTTAAAGGATTTCGTGTGTTAGAAATGTTCACGTCACACAATGTACGAAACATTGTGTGACGTGATCACACAACATTCGCAAAAAAACATCGCATCTTGAGTTTTTTGATTACATAATATCTATTTATTGAATTGAAATAAACATAAATATGATCTTATCATAAGTTCTTATCCTAAGCATTTTAGACAAATATATTCTCAATTAATGTAAGTCCTTGTTAATATAATTAACAAATCAATTAATCAATAGTTTTGGTGTTTTTTGCAAAGCAAATATTTAGTAATTCCACGTTGAAAGACTGAATTCTGAGTGTCTGTGATAATGTTCGTTAGCTCTTAGATTATTCTCTATAGAATTATATCTAGATGATTTAAGTTTTCCCAAGAACAATAAAACGTGGATAGGAAAATTAAAATTTTATTGCGATAGTACCCAAAGTGTATCGGACTATCTGAGATGTATGATAAGACAAACCCTTTTCTATTTTATTATTCAGTTCAAACTTCGATGATACCCATCTCCGCTCTTAAATTATTTTATAGATATTCTTTTAGTTTTTCTCCTTTATTACTTTTAAACTTTGAGAATAAAAGGAATGTTTTATTATTAAATCATATTTTATAGTATTTTTTACTAGTTCTGAAGTATGTATGTAGTATGTTTTAAATGTAATTTGAATTCTGAATTTTCTGAGCAATAAGTAATATGATTTCTGTGCCTTAACTTTTATACTTTCCGTATTACTAAATCTATTAATAATAATATCGTTTAATCAAGCGAGCGAAACGAACCCTGTACTATCATACATTTAATTGTACTCTTTACAGATAAACTATGACACAAATAGGTTTAGACGTTGATACAGCATTTTTTTATAACGTGTATATTTTTATCAATCTTAAAAAGAAAATTTTATCCACATATAACCACAGAAAGATTGACGAATATGCTAAGAATATTCGTGAACCCTCCGAAAGCTTAAAAAAAACACAATATAAATCCAATAAACCCACAACTTATTCAACGCATTTATAAATTACAAACTTCACACGTTAAGTCCAAGAGCTAACACGAAATAGTTTTAAGCGGACTTATAACACATACTATGCAGCGGTACTCAACAAATTTTATCACACTTAACGTGGCGACGTCGTAATTTATACAACACACTCCGGTTCAAGCGCTGCTGGTATCCAGGCGACGAAAATCCAACCTTAACGTGAGGTTCCGATAACATGCCTTGAATGGCAGTGTATCCTGCATCAGCATTCCGAACAATTTTCTACTTTAAAATTATAACACCTTTGAGATAGCGATTTTGTGGAATCCAGGTTAAATAGAGACAAGATGTTGTGCTGGCGGATGTATTCCTAGGTTAATGTTATGCATATAAAGCTAATAAGTATGTGATAGACACGAACGTTTCGTGTCTAATATAGATTCAACCCTATATGCAATTTTATAGGATATTTCACGTATGCAAACTTTTATAAATAAAATCTTGCTAGACGTAGCTAATTATAAATGTTATGAAAGAAAAATAAATACAAAAGCAGTGGTTACAAATACGGTATCTGATTTAATATACCCTGATATTACGAAAAGTTAGTTTTCCTTTGACAGAACAGAAAATCAAATTGAAAATCAGTTTCTTTTAAGTTTTAAAATAACTTGTTTACCCATTACGTCATGCTATAACTGGGGATAGCTTGAAACTCTAGTCGTATATCATTATTAGGAAACGGGACCATTTGCCTTCCTCTTAATTTAGCATATCTCTAATTCTTATTTATGTATGTGGTATTTAATCTCACGAAAATGCTTTGCTATTAAACAAAACCAGATTTCCGAGAAGCGCCACGCTGTTTTAAGTAGGTACGCTTTATTGAAATTGTTTTTAGAAGAACATTATTACAATAATAATGCGATATTTGAAGAATGTTAATATTTAAGAATATAGTTCTATTACACGAACCCGTGGAGGATGATCATTTCTTGTAATCAATTAAAAGAAAAGATGAATAACTAATATTGAAAATAAATATTGAGAATCAATTATAGTCGACATTATGTGTTTTGACGCATGCTTTTACGCAAATAAATCATGTTTCATATTCATTAATATCCCTGTTTAAAAATGTTGCCTGAGTACAGACATAAGAATAGATCAAAGGTTTATATTGAAAGTAAAGATTATTGAGATATTGGAGACATTATGGATTGTGGAATACATAAGCATTATCTTTTAAATACGTTCGTTATTCAAATATCGCCTACGAAGACGAAATCCTGTTTATTTAACTTTCACTACTTACGAGTTCTATCATAAGAAGTAATAAGTACCCAAGAAGCGTCTAAAAATTCATGAACTCGCCTAACCCCAGTTCTTACAATATTCTCTTTTAATTAAAACAAAAACTTCGTGTTATCATCTTCATTTAAAAGAAGCGTATTCTAAGCCGCCATGATAGCCGACCGTCTGTAACGTACACCCTAAGCCTTATCCCAATGAAATCAACGCTGGGAATTTTACGAGTAATTCCCAAGGAAAACTTTTGTTTTTTGTTTGGACAACAACTTTTTTATTGACGGAAATAAAGAACATTGGACTTTTGTTTGATCTTGTTTTTCTGTTGCGAGGGATGATTAAAACCTGTCTTGTTTTATAAATGCAAGTTCATTTGTTTTCGTTTTGATAACCTCGTATCTAACTTTATAAGATATTCTGTTCTTGGGAATTTAACACAATTGTTATTATTATAGGCCTTTTTGTGCGATATTTCATCTTAAAAGAAATATTTGCATAAATTGCATGCAAAAAATAAAGATTTTGGGGATTTTTTTGTGATTTCCACTATACGGGAGGATGATGTTCTAGTTAGTTCATTAAGCTTAAGACTTGAAAAGAAATATGTGTCTATGTATTACAAAGTTCCATTTTTTAATAATTTAAGGTTGTGCACAGTTTCTTTTTATCAATTGGTTACATTACTAACAATAACCATTTTGAAAATAACTACGTCTATTTTACATAGTTTTATGAATTCTTAAATAGGTAAGTACTCAAACTTCCAAATTTACTTCTAATTTAAAAATTATTTCTAATCGAGTAAAGAACGCAAAAAACACCGTAGTCACGTTACGTTAACAAAACTGCGATCAGAATATCTTGCAACATTATCAATATTTAATGCGCCGCAAACACGACACTGAATCCCACGAGAATCGACTGAAAATTTAAAATAAAAACTCCTTTCACCGCATTTCTAGCAGACATCCGAAACTGCATTTACAACAAACTGGAGCGCATATAAAATGAAATTTCTACACCGTTCCATAATATATGAGTTTTAGATATCGAGGCCAGCGGATTCCACCGTCCTAACAAAACCGCATACTGTTACATTTGTTAAACACAGCGTCATAAGGGTTCATTTATTGCGCCCCCGAATTTTATTGGGGTACGTATAATGGGGGACAAATGCACACCAACTCGCGACTTATGTACATATGTAAATAAAATCTGTGAGTCAGATTTCGGTGAAATGTGGCAAACGTTAAATTTGTGATCTCTAAGAAGTCTCTCCGCCACATTAGGTCGGTTTTGTGATCTTCATATTATTTATATGTTGTACTTTATATTACGATCTTCGCGTTTGAAATTCTCGTTTTATGTACTTGTTTATGTTTTTTATCACATTTCTTCATGTTTTTTACGAATATAATATCAGATACTTTGCAGAATTTTCTTTTGAACTAACTTATTTATAGGATTCTATTAGTAGATAAGAGAGTTCAAAAGAAAATTCCGTCACTACCCCGGTACTGCTACGTGGTGATGAGCAGTTAACAGAACACATAGGAAGATAGACAAGTACTCATTAAGTTAGTTAAATAAGGTGATTTAACGTATTCGTTTATGTGTATTTTTTTTAATTTAAACCTACATAATATAAATGTTGTCTTATTTTAAATCTATCTAAATATTATACAAATCCTTTTAAAAACAGAAGCTTAAATTACATTGTTTTAATAAATGAAAATGAATAGATAATAACATAATTTATTATACTTTATATCAATATAAAGAACATATAAAATGTTCAAAAGCAAAACAGAAGGTACGTAAACCTCGAAAATCAAGCCCCGGAATGTAATCAGATTTAAAACTGTTCATTTCTCATAATTCACTCGTGTAGCGCATGTATCGTTTTAAAATTATTATGGAAATCACGTCGCTCCGTGCTTTTAATGAAACTCTGCTAACATTTTTAAAACATACAGCGCCTTTTGAATTCCTCTAGTAACATTATCTGGTATTACGACATGCCCTTTCAAATGAACTTTACAAACGTCCGACGGAATAACAAAATACGACAAATTTGAAACTCCCTGAATCAGATTCAATTTATAGTTCGGCTAACTCAAAATCGGTCTCGTATATACAATAAGCGACACTGTCAGAGTAGAACTGTAAGTTTGTTGTGCATCAATGTGTAATGTAAGAACTATAAATTTCTATTGGGAGACGGTAATCTCTAATGTTTATGGGGAATTGTGTGAAAATTGAAGGTAGTTTTGATATGTGCTTTTCTTAAATAACGTCAACTTGTTCCAGTCTTATAGTGATTGATATAGGTTAGAAGCGATATCATAATTTATAAGTTGCGTTATGTAGTGTTATATATAAATGGGAAGGTGTGAAGAAGTGAAGTGAGGAGGAAGTGGAATAAAAGTTTTACGTTATATATATCATAGTATGAAGTCACATGTGGAGATTACGTATGGAAGTTGAAATAACGTGAGTTCTTGAACAAATTTACTCAAATTTTAGATTGAAGTTCATACATTTTACTAATTTCAATGCACGAATTCAATATGTACACTTTCTTATTCTATGACTAGTTGTTCCTAAAAAACAATATTGAGGACATTTAATATCAACACTAATATTATAAAGAGGAAGAATTGGTACTTTTGTTTGTTTGTATTGGATGAACTCAAAACTACTAGACCGATGAGAAATTTTTGAAAGAATAGAAAAAATTTGATCACAAGGCATATAGGCAGGTAGCAACGCCTAGCCTCTCGGCCATCCGTGATCCTGCCACAGTAATCGAATTTCTTCTACTCTTTCGGTTTCATGTGCCTAAGGGGCACCCCACGCCATTTTCTACTCTTTCAAAAATTTCTCATTTATAAAGCATTTCAATGCTATAAAACTAAAAATTAAATACTAGACCGATTTAAAAAAATATTTCACCGTTACAAAGCTGCAACCTCGGCGCCATAGTCTATATATGTACCACGAGCGAATCCGGGGCGAACTGCTTGTCTTATATGATATTGTTGTTTATAAGAATTGAAACGATCACGTCTCGTTTTCGTTATACGAGTCTATCCTCGTTCATACTGAAATATGATCTACACAAAAAAATTTAAAACCATCGCACACTCAATTTGATAAATTGGCAATTCTAAATCCAGACTACTACAAATAGTACTAGCTCCGGCTAGCAAACTTAGTTTAGGTTTACGTCTATCCTAAATCAATTGCTTACACAGCGGTGTTTCGAAGGTTTTCTTTTAAATTAATTTACCGAACTAGACGTTAGAAAATTACTTCAAGTGATCAAAAATAAAAATACATTTTTTCTCTATTGCTTATTGTAGAAGTATTTAAACGTTATTTATAAGTGCTTACAGTTTGTAGTTTTATGCAAGAAGTGGTAGTTTTTGAAAAAGGCGTAAAAGATCTGTCAAGTGAGTATTCCATACGGTAACGTTTTATAATGCATTGCTTCATATTAAAATACTAGCTGCGCCCCGCGGTTTTACCCGCGTAAGTCAGTATGCCTATATGTTATTCTATTGTCCAGCTGTCTACGTGCCAAATTTCATTGCAATCGGTTCAGTAGTTCTTACGTGAAAGAGCAAACACACACGCATCCTAATAAACTTTCACATTTATAATATTAGTAGGATAGGATAGTAGGATTAGTAGGATTAATCACATTTACGAATAATTTGATTGGAGAACTGTTGCAATGCGAAGTTATACTAAATTATTGGAAAGCAATGTCTAAGTGTGTAAATTTTACGAATAATCACTTTTAAGTTTATTTATTATCATTCGACAAATATTTTTATTGGTAGGTAGATGTTTTTATCGGACCGATTTTATCAGAGCAGATTCATATTTCAACAATTAAATATAATTTTTGTGGAATAAATTGATTGAAATCAGTAATAAATGGGGAAAGCGATACGTTTCTAACTTAGATTAATGATTATTATTTTTCTATCTTTAATTTTTAGTAAACGATGATTTTAAATTTATTTATTAGGTTAAAATTCAAATTTGTTATTATTTAAAATTATAACAATTTAACATAAAACAATTTCCCCTTACTTTTTCAAATAAATTTCACATTAAACATATTTAACTATCAATTTAGTACAATAACTAGACGCTCGTCTCGGCTCCGCACGGATAACAAGTTTCCTATTTTATCTCAAGGGAGCATTTAATTGGGATAATATAAAGTCCTATCACCCAAGTCAGCTCATATCCTGTATTTGTAGTTTCAACGTGATTGACGGATAAACATGCAAACAAACACACATTTATAATATTAGTGTGACGTCATAATTTTGAGAATAAAATTTTGAGGACCTATTAGGTCTTGATCTTGGACCTTTTTACATATAACCGTATCTTTCAGTCACTGGTGTGACCTGCGTTCTGGGAAAATCGCTTGAAGGCTTTTCATGATAAGTATTCTTATCTTGAGACACCTGTTCTCAATACAATCGGTAAAATACTCGTGTATTCATCATTCCCTCACAGAATCTCTTTATTGATGAGGGCAGATTTTACGTTAAAAGTAGGCCTGTTTTTATACACGGTTTATTATATGAACCGGTTGCGGAATAAAATGGACCTTATTGTTTGTGATTTTAATTTAGCTAAAAGGAAATTGGAATATAACGAGACGCATTAATTAAAACCGCCTCAATATACAAAACGTATGTTAAATTTTTAGAGTTTTTTATTTTATATTTACAACAGAATACATATTCATGTTTAATTAATTATTAAAATTTGCTTTATGTATTTTGGATGATATGTTAAGCTCTTATCATATTTTCAACAGACTTGAAATAGGAGGAGTTTTTTTATACGACTGTATGTTTTTGTGTTCGCTACTTCATAACTGCTTACTGGGTGAGCTGATTTTTATTTGAAAGCACCTTTTTCACCACTCATGTTGATACATTTAATATGCTTCATTTGGTCTGGTTCTGACATATTTAAGATTGGTTTTGTAATATATAATTATTTAGATTAAAACGCTTGTGACGCTATGAAACTGCTTACGTCAAACGAGCTCTATTGAAATGTAACACAAAAAATTAATTTTAAATACCATAATATTAAAGCAAAAGCAGTGGTGGCTCAGTGGTGAGAACCTCGGACTTCAAAATCGATAAGTCGGGGTTCGAGACCGGGCGAGCATGCAGGAAATAAATTGATTTTTCAATTTATCTGCACATGTGTATAACATCACCACTGCTTAAAACGGTGAAGGAAAACATCGTAAGGAAACCGGCATGTACAAGAATCAAAAGTTCGACGATATGAGGCATCTGCCAACCCGCACTTGGCCAGCGTGGTGGATTATGGTCTGAACCCTCATAGGAGGCCTGTGTCCCAGCGTGATGATATTAAAATAATAACGAACCATTTTGACCCTTAACTGAAATATGCATATAACCAAATAGGTGTTAATGTTTATTTTTTTATAGGTCACGTACTTAACTGAGCGAAAGGTACAATTTCCATCATTCATTGAAACACCTTTTTCAAGACATTTATTTACGATAATAGAATGTGGATGAATGCGGACCCATGCTTACAACAGCCCAATGATGATGATATTATCATGCTCAATAGTAGAAATTGTTGTCCCACATTGCTTTGTATGTGTAGTTTCTTCATATTTATATTATGCCCCGGCTCCGCCCGGGTTTATCGTAATTGTAAACTATCATATCTTTAAATTGAATCAAACTGCACATGGGGTTCAAATTGCATTAAAATCGGTTGAGCAGTTTAGGAATCCATCGTGGATATAGTAAAGTGAGACATAATTTATGAATATTAAGATTTGGAACATTTAAGGTTCATTATATAAGCTATATTTTATTGTAAACTTTAAAATCCATTCAGCAGTTTTTACGTGAAAGGATAATAAGAATCCATCCATCCGTGCTTATAAACCTTCGTGTTTATAATATTACTACCTAGGATTAAATAAATAGCGATGGAAATTTCAATCAATGAATGCTTACAAAGAGGACATGTTTAACTTCACCCCGAACCGTTACAGAAATCGAGACTCGAACAAAAAGCGTTTACGACTTCCATAATCGCACATGTAAATCAACATTTTAATAATCCAGCCGCATAATTATAGCGTTTACAGAAATTCCCATTTATGCCGGCACGTACGGAACAATGAGGCGAGCATCTGTTCATTTCGGTAAGCGATATCGTAGCGGGAATGACTATGAAAGCATCCAATGATTGCCCGGATCCTTCTCAACACTCGTATCATCAAACCTTTTGTTTCGACTGAACGAAAACATTTTCATTTCCTCGTCCCCTGGCTTGTTTATCCACAATTTGGTAAAGCCCGCCACCGATTTCAATTTGATTGTGATGAGTACCCTATGTTGTGATTTTAAATTGAGCGTTTGTTATACATTTTGACTTTTTTATATCCCACTTTGTGTATAAAAGATCGTTTGTATTTTAGTTACTAGAGGACGTAGGCAGTCTGCTTAGGATAACACAAGAAATTAAGTCCAAATCACGAGACCTTTTTTGGTTAAATAATATAATATACGAGTTTTTCAATTAAAGTATCAAAGAGTATGTCTCCTTAATATTAAACTTCTAAGTGAAAAACTCGTACATAATATCATTTAAAATTATTATCAAGTATAGTATGTCCTACCACATGTATGATCGCGGTGTAAAATTAGATTTTTACTAATAAGGAAATAAAGGAAGAAGTCCTTTATATTCACAGCACATTATAATCTGTTACCAAATTGCAAAAAACACAAGATTTTTATTAGCTCTTTGCTTTAGATTTTTTTTTTTTTTATCAAATCAAGCTCAATTAATTCCATGTCCTAATTTGAAAGATTTTCTTCTTTGCATGAAATATATTTATTTACATTTTGACTATTTTCTTATTAAATTCATCATACCCATTCCGTGATTAAATTTAAATCTATCCCTTTCGCATATTAATTTAAACATAAATCCATTCCTGAACAATGACAAAATATGGGTATCAACTCAACATTAAACACGCTTATAAAATCACGTCTAAAATAAACGTTTGCATGTATTTAACTCTCAGTTATTCAAGAAATATAATCTTAATTACAATTTAACAGACGACAGGCGCCGACAATTTAGTATGCCTTTAGAATTAACTTCAAAGATCTTAGGTGCCACTTTATTAAACGTTTAATTTTTATGTCCTATATAATGCCCTTGGCACCAACGAGTGGAATTGAAATACCTACAAAGTTGCAAGTATTATTAAACATTGCAATGCTTTTAGATTTTTTCTCTGAACTGGGGACTAATTAAGTTAAAACTATTAATTAATTAGAAGTATGAGCGAGAATAGTACGTAAATGAAATACGGCAGCATTGAGTCATGAAAAGTCTGGAATTTATTTTATCCGTTGATAATATTGATGCGGTTTGAAATAGACGGATTTATATAGAAACGAAATAAAATTATTAATCCGATACCTCCTTGTTTTTCCTGTTCGCCTGGTGTTCGATCATTTTATCTGTCATCATTTATCATATCAGTTTATAAACATTTATTTATTGGATTTTTATTTTGAACAAATATGAAATATGTTTCATTGCAGACATATTGAGTGCTTAAAGTATTATTAGTGCAATGTTTAATCGGTTTTATATATTGTGCTTTATTTTCACATAGAAACTTTTCTTAAATATATGAGAAAAATTAAAAGGTACTATCAAACATTTTTCGATTCTTCTTAACCAAAGTTCGGAAGGTTCTCAATTGTATTGTTTAGGATACTGTTGTCATTTGGTCCCTTTTAAGAATCTGGAGTGATACAGCTCTCCCTAACATAAAATCGACAAATAAACATTTTGGTTTCGTACCCTGATCTATCTTATAGTACAATACGGTACTTGATCCTTAGCCAAGTTTAATTATAAATCTCTTAAAAGGTAAGAGTATAGGATCTTAGATAGTTAAATAAAATCAGTATTATATTTGACGTAAGCGTTATATTTAAGACGTTTAAAAACACGTTAAGATAAGACCGAAAGAGAGAAGAAGAGAGACAGAAAGAGAATGATATATACCATGTAATCCATACCATTCCATTAACTTGAAATGTTTACATTTTTAATTAATTTAAGAAAATAGTGTTTAAAATAATCTTCATAATATTGATTTGGTATATCAAATAAATACAATGCTGTAGTTGTGGATATTTTAATGACAAATATATTTTGATCACCGTTTTCAATTTTGAAGTAACGCCTTAGCTTGACATAAGAAGTCAAATCCTTGCAAATCACAACGAAAATATGGTACACAAAATAAAAATTCGTAGCCCGAATACATAACGCCGATATTAACATACCACGCACCGACATTTTTTATAATAAAACGATTTTTATTCATCCTAAATCACCTCGCCGCAGAATAAACAACTGTTTAACATAACAAACGTTTTTCAGAGCTACCATCTAAGCCGGTGATCTTTGATGAATTCGGCAAAGAAATAACCGGAGTTGCAGGCCCTTACAATGAAGGAGGTGACTTTAAACTTATTTGCTCCGTGACGGGGGGTGAGTACATTGACTATTTCAGTTTGTTTAATAACAAAGCATAAGTGTATTGTACTATATATTTTTCCCCCAAATTATTTATGTGTAGAATAGATCTACTAAAATTCTTTCACATTATGAGTACCACTCGACTTGTGTCATTAACATAATGTTGTTATATATTTTAACTTGTTTTCCATCCTAAGTCGAAATAAATGCATATTATTCTATTTGCGGAGGGGTAACGGAATCTTAATGTGACGGAACAGACTGTGAATTATGTTATACTTCTGGAAGTATTATGTACATTGACAATTGTTTTTTAGTGTTTTGCTTTACACAACAGAGGTATCAAATATGATACAATAGCAATGTGACACAAAAATACGTTGTGTCATTATCGCCTTATTTGTAAATACGATATTTTTTGAGCTTAGAATTGTATTATAGATAAAAATGTACAAAAATAAATGTATTTTTTGCCACGATAATGTACTCTTCAAGGACTATTTGTAAGACTTAGTTGAAATAGCCTCAAATATTAAAGAAAAGAAAGTCCGCTGGGATCGCTGAGTCAATGTTAATCTTAAGATGGCGTCCTTCAAAATTGCTGTCATTTACACACCGAGCAGTGTAAGGTGAAATTTAACATCCAATGTTAAGAATGATATAGGTCCTTTTAAACTTCAGATTGTAGTGGCTAAGTTAAATGCCAATTAGCTTGTGATGTTTTTTTTTTTCAATTTTACTTTCGGAAGATATCTATGCTACACTAAATTCAAAAAAAAATCTAGCACGAAAAACAACAGGAAACCTTTTTAATAAGTTTCAATCTTCAATTCATACGTTCTCGTATTCCTAGAAAATTATAAATATCTAATAAAGATGTTAATAATAATCATTCTATCCCATTACAATAAATCGTCGTATTCAACCTCAAATATTGCATTAGCTTCAATAGAGTTACATCAAAAATACTATTCCGATGTCAAAAAAATCCCTCTAATGTGTATCGAATACAGATGAAATAGTCCGAGGAGTAATTCTATAGAAACAAACCGAAATAATCCGCTTCAATCCACTTGATGGACATTATACGTAAAAAGCTGCTCACACTTATTTTCCTTTATTCCTTTCATAAAGGTCAGGATATAATATTGCCCCGTATTTTGATAGAATCATTAGCCTGATAAGCAAATGTTGTGTTATACAGTATGGCAAAATATTATATCGAAATCGATTTATGATATGATATGATATGATACCTATCAATAACATGTGGCGTAACATACGCAATGTCTTGATAGGAAAATCTGTAATGTCTTATTTAATATTTGTTATGGAATTAAATGTGTAGATCGCTGGACTGTTATAGTAATATATTTAGTTATTAACGATCAATTATATATTATGATAAAATTATAATTTCGGTGATATTATATAACAAAAAATGTTGAGCAATTAATTGTATTTAATGAAATGACTGTAAAAATATTATATTGTATCGTATGCAGACATATACTTGCTCCGACAGATTCAAAACGCAATTTGATATGAACGCAACATATCTATTGCTCATAATATCATTTCATAGCAGCTAACTACACTGATATACAGTTCAAAGTTTATTTGCGTGTATCAGTGGGTAAAATCTATTTTATTGAATGACAATGTTATTTGGCTAGCGCCGCGTGGCGCAGCCCGTATTGGCGTCGAAACTCATGGATCGACATTATAGCTCTCATGTCAAGAACTACTTATATCAATGAAGATAAATGGTCGAATATATAACGGAAAAGTGTATCACAAAGTTCTTAGTGCAAGCAAGTTGAATTGAAATGATTGATGACACGTAATTATGCCAAGTACTTAACTACGTTTGAAATGTTTCAACAGTATTAAGTTTTGATATATTGTTTGATAAAACCTGTTCATGTAGCCAGTGATTTTCATGTTAGTTTTTATATTAACGTTTATGTTTTCAGGCTTTTGTGCCAATTCACAATGTGTTTATATAAAGTATTATGAAGGAAGTTCTGGTTCGAGATTTTTTGTTGTATTTATTTGAATGTGTATGGATGTTGTTCTCGAAAAGAATAACCATTGTATGCATATGTATAACAAGTTTTGTTGCTAAAATTGCGTATTACATTTTCTTGTTTGATTAGTCAGTTATTACTATGCTCGCTGTGTGTAACTTTTTTATACTTTTATATGAGACTGCATCTCGAATTTTTTATGTACCATTTCGACCGATTCTTGAAAAGTGTATAAAGTTTGAATTTTAGAATAGAATTTTAGAATCTTCTAAAGAATTAGAGAAGGGTTGCGTACAAACATTCAAACTTACAAGTGAAGTCGATAAATACTTAGTCTGGCCATAAATACTGTTACACTTAATTATAAAAAAATATTACATTTGAATTTCGAATCTGTC